>NW_022096524.1:0-62524 GCF_006542625.1 Nomascus leucogenys | reverse complement strand
TTTCAACTGTGGTTAGTTGAATGAACAGAACAGAGAGAAGTTTTCACAGATATCTTCTGTGTAGTTTTTGTTTGAACTTATTCCTTTTCCACTATAGGCCACTTAGCGCCCTGAATGTCACTTGCATTTCTACAGAAGTGTGTTTCAGAACTGCTCAATCAAAACTAAGGTTCAACACTGTTAGTTGAATGCACAGAACAGAAAGTAGTTCCACAGATTGCTTGTTTGTAGTTTTTGTTTGAAGATATTCCCTTTTCCACTATAGGCCTCTTAGAGCCATGAATGTCCACTTGCATTTTCTACAGAAAGAGTGTTTCAGAACTGTTTGATCAAAATTAGGGTTCAACTGTGTTGGTTTAAAGAACAGAAGGGTAAGAAGTTACACAGATTGCTTCTGTGTAGTTTTTATTTGAAAATATTCATTTTTCCGCTATAGGCCTCTTAGCACCCTGAATGTTCACTTGCATTTTCAACAGAAAGAGTGTTTCAGAACTGCTCAATAATAAGTAAGGTTCAACTCTGTTACTTCAATGCAGAGAACAGTAAGAAGTTTCACAGATTGCTTCTGTGTGGTTTTTATTTGAAGATTTCCTTTTCCCACTATTGGCCGCTCAGTGCCCTGATTGTCCACTTGCATTTCCTACAGAAAGTGTGTTTCAGAACTGCTCAATAAAAACTACCGTTCAACTATGTTAGTTGAATGCACAGAACAGAAAGCTGTTTCGCAGATTGCTTCTGTGCAGTTTTTATTTGAAAATATTCCTTTTTCCACTATAGGCCTCTTAGCTCCCTGAATGTCCAATTGCATTTTCTACAGAAAGAGTGTTTCAGTACTGCTCAATCAAAAGTAAAGTTCAACTCTGTTAGTTGAATGCACAGAACTGTAAGAAATTTCACAGATTGCTTCTTTGCAGTTTTTAATTGAACATATAAGTTTTTCAACTATAGGCCTCTTAGCGCCCTGAATATTCACTTGCATTTTTAGCAGAAAGAGTGTTTCATAACTGCTCAATATAAACTAAAGTTCAACTCTGTTAGTTGAATGCACAGAACAGTAAGAAGCTTCACAGATTGCTTCTGTGTAGTTTTTATTTGAACATATTCATTTTTGCGCTATAGGACTCTTAGCGCTCCGAAGGTCCACTTACATTTTTTGCAGAAAGAGTGTATCAGAACTGCTCAATCAAAAGTAAGGTTCAACTCTGTTAGTTGAATGCACAGAACAGAAAGAAGTTTCACAGATTGCTTCTTTGTAGTCTTTGTTCGAAGATATTCCCTTTTCCACTATAGGCCTGTTAGTGCCATATATGTCCACTTGCATTTTCTACAGAAAGGGTGTTTCAGAACTGTTCAATCAAAATTAAGGTTCAACTGTGTTAGTTTAAAGAACAGAACCATAAGAAGTTTCAGATATTGCTTCTGTGTAGTTTTTATTTGAAGGAATTCCTTTTTCCACCATAGGCCTCTTATCGCCCTGAATGTCCACTTGCATTTTCTACAGAAAGGGTGTTTCAGAACTGCTCAATCAAAAGTAATTTTGAACTCTGTTAGTTGAATGCACAGAACTGTAAGATGTTTCACAGATAGCTTCTTTGTAGTTTTTATTTGAACATATATCTTTTTCAACTATAGGCCTCTTAGCGCCCTGAATGTTCACTTGCATTTTCTGCAGAAAGAGTGTTTCATAACTGCTCAATATAAACTACCGTTCAACTATGTTAGTTGAATGAACAGAACAGTAAGAATTTTCGCAGATTGCTTCTGTGCAGTTTTTATTTGTAAATATTCCTTTTTCCACTATAGGCCTCTTAGCACCCTGAATGTCCAATTGCATTTTCTATAGAAAGGGTGTTTCAGAAGTGCTCAATCAAAGGTAAGGTTCATCTCACTTAGATGAATGCAAGGAAAAGAAAGTAATTTCACAGAATACTTCTGTGTAGTTTGTATTTGAAGGTATTAATTTTTCCGCTATAGGCCTCTTAGCGCTTGGAAATTCCACTTGCATTTTCTACAGAAAGAGTGTTTCAGAACTTCTCAATCAAAAGTAAGGTTCAACTCCGTTAGTTGAATGCACAGAACAGAGAGAAGTTTCACAGATAGCTTCTGTGTAGTTTTTATGTGAACTTTTTCCTTTTTCCACTATAGTCCTCTTAGCCCCAAGAATGTCAAATTGTATTTTCTACAGAAAGAGTGTTTCACAACTTCTCAATCAAAACTGAGGTTCAACACTGTTAGCTGAATGCACAGAACAGAAAGAAGTTTCACAGAATGCTTCTGTGTAGTTTTTATTTGAAGATATTCCTTTTTCCGCTATAGGCCTCTTAGCGCTCCGAAGGTCCACTTGCATTTTCTACAGAAAGAGGGTTTCAAAACTGCTCAATCAAAAGTAAGGTTCAACTCTGTTAGTTGAATGCACAGAACAGAAAGAAGTTTCACAGATTGCTTCTTTGTAGTTTTTATTTGAATGTATTCCCTCTTCCACTATAGGCCTCTTAGCGCCATGAATGTCCACTTGCATTTTCTACAGAAAGAGTGTTTCAGAACTGTTCAATCAAAATTAAGGTTCAACTGTGTTAATTTAAAGAACAGAACCGTAAGGTGTTTCACAGATTGCTTCTGTGTAGTTTTTATTTGAAGGTATTCCTTTTTCCACCGTAGGCCTCTTCGCGCCCTGAATGTCCACTTCCATTTTCTACAGAAAGGGTGTTTCAGAACTGCTGAATCAAAAGTAAAGTTGAACTCTGTTAGTTGAATGCACAGAACTGTAAGAAGTTTCACAGATAGATTCTTTGTAGTTTTTATTTGAAGATATTCCTTTTCCCACTATAGGCCTCTCAGTGCCCTGAAAGTCCACTTGCATTTTCTACAGAAAGGGTGTTTCAGAACTGCTCAATAAAAACTACCGTTCAACTATGTTTGTTGAATGCACAGAACAGTAAGGAGTTTCGCAGATTGCTTCTGTGCAGTTTTTATTTGAAAATATTCCTTTTTCCACTATAGGCCTCTTAGCTCCCGGAATGTCCAATTGGATTTTCTATAGAAAGGGTGTGTCAGAAGTGCTCAATCAAATGTAAGGTTCAACTCTATTAGATGAATGCAAAGATCAGACAGAAGTTTCACAGAATGCTTCTGTGTAGTTTGTATTTGAAGGTATTACTTTTTCCGCTATAGGCCTCTTAGCGCTCCGAAGGTCCACTTGCATTTTCTACAGAAAGAGTGTTTCAGAACTTCTCCATCAAAAGTAAGGTTCAACTCCGTTTGTTGAATGCAAAGAACAGAGAGAAGTTTCACAGATAGCTTCTGTGTAGTTTTTATGTGAACTTTTTCCTTTTTCCACTATAGTCCTCTTAGCGCCCTGAATGTCCACTTGTATTTTCTACAGAAAGAGTGTTTCAGAACTGCTCAATCAAAACTGAGGTTCAACTCTGTTAGTTGAATGCACACAACAGTAAGAAGTTTCACAGATTTCTTCTGTGCAGTTTTTATATGAAAATATACATTTTCCACTCTAGGCCTCTTATCTCCCTGAATGTCCAATTGCATTTTCTATAGAAAGGGTGTTTCAGAAGTGCTCAATCAAAAGCAAGGTTGAACTCTGTTAGACGAATGCAAAGATCAGAAAGAAGTTTCACAGAATGATTCTGTGTAGTTTGTATTTGAAGGTATTACTTTTTCCGCTATAGGCCTCTAAGCGCTCCGAAGGTCCACTTGCATTTTCTACAGAAAGAGTGTTTCAGAACTTCTCCATCAAAAGTAAGGTTCAACTCCGTTAGTTGAATGCACAGAACAGAGAGATGTTTCAGAGATAGCTTCTGTGTAGTTTTTATGTGAACTTTTTCCTTTTTGCACTATAGTCCTCTTACCGCCCTGAATGTCCACTTGTATTTTCTACAGAAAGAGTGTTTCAATACTGCTCAATCAAAACTGAGGTTCAACTCTGTTAGTTGAATGCACAGAAGAGTAAGAAGTTTCACAGATTTCTTCTGTGCAGTTTTTATTTGAAAATATTCGTTTTCCACTATAGGCCCCTTAGCGCCCTGAATGTCCAATTGCATTTTCTACAGAAAGAGTTTTTCAGAACTGATCAATCAACAGTAAGGTTAAACTCTGTTAGTTGAATGCACAGAACAGAAAGAAGTTTCACAGAATGCTTCTGTGTAGTTTTTATTTGAAGATATTACTTTTTCCGCTATAGGCCTCTTAGAGCTCCGAAGGTCCACTTGCATTTTCTACAGAAAGAGTGTTTCAGAACTGCTCAATCAAAAGTAAGGTTCAACTCTGTTACTTGAATGCACAGAACAGAAAGAAGTTTCACAGATTGCTTCTGTGTAGTTTTTGTTTGAAGATATTCCTTTTTCTACTATGGGCCTCTTAGCGCCATGAATGTCCACTTGCATTTTCTACAGAAAGAGTGTTTCAGAACTGCTCAATCAAAACTAAGGTTCCACTCTGTTAGTTGAATGCACAGAACAGTAAGAAGATTCGTAGATTGCTTCTGTGCAGTTTTTATTTGAAAATATTCTTTTTCCACTATAGGCCTCTTAGCTCCCTGAATGTCCAATTGCATTTTCTATAGAAAGGGTGTTTCAGAAGTGGTCAATCAAAAGTAAGGTTCAACTCCGTTAGATGAATGCAAAGAACAGAAAGAAGTTTCACAGAATGCTTCTGTGTAGTTTGTATTTGAAGGTATTACTTTTTCGGCTATAGGACTCTTAGCACTCCGAAGGTCCACTTGCATTTTCTGCAGAAAGAGTGTTTCAGAACTTCTCAATCAAAAGTAAGGTTCAACTCCATTAGATGAATGCACAGAACCTAGAGAAGTTTTAGAGATAGCTTCTGTGTAATTTTTATGTGAACTTTTTCTTTTTCCACTATAGTCCCCTTAGCGCCCTGAATGTCCACTTGTATTTTCTACAGAAAGTGTGTTTCAGAACTGTTCAATCAAAACTGAGGTTCAACACTGTTAGTTGAATGCACAGAACAGTAAGAAGTTTCACAGATTTCTTCTGTGCAGTTTTTATATGAAAATATACCTTTTCCACTATAGGCCTCTTAGCTCCCTGAATGTCCAATTGCATTTTCTATAGAAAGGGTGTTTCAGAAGTGCTCAATCAAAAGCAAGGTTGAACTCTGTTAGACGAATGCAAAGAACAGAAAGAAGTTTCACAGATTGCTTCTGTGTAGTTTTTGTTTGAAGATACTCCTTTTTCTACTATGGGCCTCTTAGCGCCATGAATGTCCACTTGCATTTTCTACAGAAAGAGTGTTTCAGAACTGCTCAATCAAAACTAAGGTTCCACTCTGTTAGTTGAATGCACAGAACAGTAAGAAGATTCGTAGATTGCTTCTGTGCAGTTTTTATTTGAAAATATTCTTTTTCCACTATAGGCCTCTTAGCTCCCTGAATGTCCAATTGCATTTTCTATAGAAAGGGTGTTTCAGAAGTGCTCAATCAAAAGTAAGGTTCAACTCCGTTAGATGAATGCAAAGAACAGAAAGAAGTTTCACAGAATGCTTCTGTTTAGTTTGTATTTGAAGGTATTACTTTTTCGGCAATAGGACTCTTAGCGCTCCGAAGGTCCACTTGCATTTTCTGCAGAAAGAGTGTTTCAGAACTTCTCAATCAAAAGTAAGGTTCAACTCCATTAGATGAATGCACAGAACCTAGAGAAGTTTTAGAGATAGCTTCTGTGTAAGTTTTATGTGAACTTTTTCTTTTTCCACTATAGTCCCCTTAGCACCCTGAATGTCCACTTGTATTTTCTACAGAAAGTGTGTTTCAGAACTGTTCAATCAAAACTGAGGTTCAACACTGTTAGTTGAATGCACAGAACAGTAGGAAATTTCACAGATTTCTTCTGTGCAGTTTTTATTTGAAAATATCCCTTTTCCACTGTAGGCCTCTTAGCGCCCTGAATGTCCAATTGCATTTTCTACAGAAAGAGTGTTTCAGAACTGATCAATCAAAAGTAAGGTTTAACTCTGTTAGACGAATGCAAAGAACAGAAAGAAGTTTCACAGAATGCTTCTGTGTAGTTTGTATTTGAAGGTATTACTTTTTCCGCTATAGGCCTTTTAGCGCTCCGAAGGTCCAATTGCATTTTCTACAGAAAGAGTGTTTCAGAACTGCTCAATCAAATGTAAGGTTCAACTCTGTTAGTTGAATGCACAGAAGAGAAAAAAGTTTCACAGATTGCTTCTGTGTAGTTTTTGTTTGAAGATATTCCTTTTTCTACTATGGGCCTCTTAGCGCCATGAATGTCCACTTGCATTTTCTACAGAAAGAGTGTTTCAGAACTGCTCCATCAAAACTAAGTTTCAATTGTGTTAGTTGAATGAACAGAACAGAGAGAAGTTTCACAGATATCTTCTGTGTAGTTTTTGTTTGAACTTATTCCTTTTTCCACTATAGGCCACTTAGCTCCCTGAATGTCCACTTGCATTTTCTACAGAAAGTGTGTTTCAGAACTGCTCAATCAAAACTAAGGTTCAACACTGTTAGTTGAATGCACAGAACAGAAAGTAGTTCCACAGATTGCTTGTTTGTAGTTTTTGTTTGAAGATATTCCCTTTTCCACTATAGGCCTCTTAGAGCCATGAATGTCCACTTGCATTTTCTACAGAAAGAGTGTTTCAGAACTGTTTGATCAAAATTAGGGTTCAACTGTGTTGGTTTAAAGAACAGAAGGGTAAGAAGTTACACAGATTGCTTCTGTGTAGTTTTTATTTGAAAATATTCATTTTTCCGCTATAGGCCTCTTAGCACCCTGAATGTTCACTTGCATTTTCAACAGAAAGAGTGTTTCAGAACTGCTCAATAATAAGTAAGGTTCAACTCTGTTACTTCAATGCAGAGAACAGTAAGAAGTTTCACAGATTGCTTCTGTGTGGTTTTTATTTGAAGATTTTCCTTTTCCCACTATTGGCCGCTCAGTGCCCTGATTGTCCACTTGCATTTCCTACAGAAAGTGTGTTTCAGAACTGCTCAATAAAAACTACCGTTCAACTATGTTAGTTGAATGCACAGAACAGAAAGCTGTTTCGCAGATTGCTTCTGTGCAGTTTTTATTTGAAAATATTCCTTTTTCCACTATAGGCCTCTTAGCTCCCTGAATGTCCATTTGCATTTTCTACAGAAAGAGTATTTCAGTACTGCTCAATCAAAAGTAAAGTTCAACTCTGTTAGTTGAATGCACAGAACAGAAAGAAGTTTCACAGATTGCTTCTTTGTAGTTTTTGTTTGAAGATATCACTTTTTCTACTATGGGCCTCTTAGCGCCATGAATTTCCACTTGCATTTGCTACAGAAAGAGTGTTTCAGAACTGCTCAATCAAAACTGAGGTTCAACTCTGTTAGTTGAATGCACAGAACAGAGAGAAGTTTCACAGATATTTTCTGTGTAGTTTTTATTTGAACATATTCCTTTTTCCACTATAGGCCTCTTAGCGCCATGAATGTCCCCTTGCATTTTCTACAGAAAGAGTGTTTCAGAACTGTTCGACCAAATTAAGGTTCAACTGTGTTAGTTTAAAGAACAGAAGCATAAGAAGATTCACAGATTGCTTCTGTGTAGTTTTTATTTGAAGGTATTCCTTTTTCCAACATAGGCCTCTTAGTGCCCTGAATATCCACATGCATTTACTACAGAAGGGGTGTTTCCGAACTCCTCAATCAAAAGTAAGGTTGAACTCTGTTAGTTGAATGCACGGAACTGTAAGAAGTTTCACAGATAGCTTCTTTGTAGTTTTTATTTGAACATATACCTTTTTCTACTATAGGCCTCTTAGCACCCTGAATGTTCACTTGAATTTTCTGCAGAAAGAGTGTTTCATAACTGCTCAATATAAACTAAGGTTCAACTCTGTTAGTTGAA
This sequence comes from Nomascus leucogenys, assembly GCF_006542625.1. Taxonomy (NCBI): domain Eukaryota; kingdom Metazoa; phylum Chordata; class Mammalia; order Primates; family Hylobatidae; genus Nomascus; species Nomascus leucogenys. Next base: position 54,650 of record NW_022096524.1, on the reverse strand, counting down.
TGCACAGAACAGTAAGAAGTTTCACATATTGCTTCTGTGTAGTTTTTATTTGAACATATTCATTTTTCCGCTATAGGCCTCATAGCGCCCTGAATGTTCACTTGCATTTTCTACAGAAAGAGTGTTTCAGAACTGCTCAATAATAACTAAGGTTCAACTCTGTTAGTTGTATGCACAGAACAGTAAGAAATTTCACAGATTCCTTCTGTGTGGTTTTTATTTGAAGGTATTCCTTTTTCCAACATAGGCCTCGCAGCGCCCTGAATGTCCGCTTACATTTTCTACAGAAAGGGTGTTTCAGAAGTGCTCAATCAAAAGTAAGGTTCAACTCTGTTAGACGAATGCAAAGAACAGAAAGAAGTTTCACAGAATGCTTCTGTGTAGTTTGTATTTGAAGGTATTTCTTTTTCCGCTATGCGCCTCTTAGCGCTCCGAAGGTCCACTTACATTTTCTACAGAAAGAGTGTTTCAGAACTTCTCAATCAAAAGTAAGGATCAACTCCGTTAGTTGAAATAACAGAACAGAGAGTAGTTTCACAGATAGCTTCTGTGTACTTTTTATGTGAACCTTTTCCTTTTTTCACTATAAGCCTCTTAGCGCCCTGAATGTCCAACTGCATTTTCTACAGAAAGAGTGTTTCAGAACTGCTCAATCAAAAGTAAGGTTAAACTCTGTTAGTTGAATGCACAGAACAGGAAGAAGTTTCACAGAATTCTTCTGTGTAGTTTTTATTTGAAGATATTACTTTTTCCGCTATAGGCCTCTTAGCGCTCCGAAGGTCCACTTGCATTTTCTACAGAAAGAGTTTTTCAGAAGTGCTCAATCAAAAGTAAGGTTCAACTCCGTTAGTTGAATGCACAGAACAGAGAGAAGTTTCACAGATCGCTTCTGTGTAGTTTTTATGTGAACTTTTTCCTTTTTCCACTGTAGTCCTCTTAGCGCCCTGAATGTCCGCTTGTATTTTCTACAGAAAGAGTGTTTCAGAACTGCTCAATCAAAACTGAGGTTCAACTCTGTTAGTTGACTGCACAGAACAGTAAGGAGTTCCACAGATTTCTTCTGTGCAGTTTTTATTTGAAAATATACCTTTTCCACTATAGGCCTCTTAGCGCCCTGAATGTCCAATTGCATTTTCTACAGAAAGAGTGTTTCAGAACTGCTCAATCAAAAGTAAGGTTAAACACTGTTAGTTGAATGCACAGAACAGAAAGAAGTTTCACAGATTGCTTCTGTGTAGTTTTTATTTGAAGATATTACTTTTTCCGCTATAGGCCTCTTAGCGCCATGAATGTCCACTTGCATTTTCCACAGAAAGAGTGTTTCAGAACTGTTCAATCAAAATTAAGGTTCAACTGTGTTAGTTTAAAGAACAGAACCATAAGTAGTTTCACAGATTGCTTCTGTGTAGTTTTTATTTGAAGGTATTCCTTTTTCCACCATAGGCCTCTGAGCGCCCTGAATGTCCACTTGCATTTTCTACAGAAAGAGTGTTTCAGAACTGCTCAATCAAATGTAAGGTTGAGCTCTGTTAGTTGAATGCACAGAATTGTAAGAAGTTTCACAGATAGCTTCTTTGTAGTTTTTATTTGAACATATAACTTTTTCAACTATAGGCCTCTTAGCGCCCTGAATGTTCACTTGCATTTTCTGCAGAAAGAGTGTTTCATAACTGCTCAATATAAACTAAGGTTCAACTCTGTTAGTTGAATGCAAAGAACAGTAAGAAATTTCACAGATTGCTTCTGTGTAGTTTTTATTTGAACATATTCATTTTTCCGCTATAGGCCTCTTAGCGCCCTGAATGTCCAATTGCATTTTCTATAGAAAGTGTGTTTCAGAAGTGCTCAATCAAAAGTAAGGTTCAACTCTGTTAGATGAATGCAAAGAACAGAAAGAAGTTTCACAGAATGATTCTGTGTAGTTTGTATTTGAAGGTATTACTTTTTCCTCTATAGGCCTCTTAGCGCTGTGAAAATCCACTTGCATTTTCTACAGAAAGAGTGTTTCAGAACTTCTCAATCAAAAGCAAGGTTCAACTCCGTTAGTTGAAAGCACAGAACAGAGAGAAGTTTCACAGATAGCTTCTTTGTAGTTTTTATGTGAACATTTTCCTTTTTCCACTATAGTCCTCTTAGCGCCCTGAATGTCCACTTTTATTTTGTACAGAAAGAGTGTTTCAAAACTGCTCAATCAAAGCTGAGGTTCAACTCTGTTAGTTGAATGCACAGAACAGTACGAAGTTTCACAGACTTCTTCTGTGCAGTTTTTATTTGAAAATATTCGTTTTCCACTATAGGCCTCTTAGCGCCCTGAATGTCCAATTGCATTTTCTACAGAAAGAGTATTTCAGAACTGCTCAATGAAAAGTAAGGTTCAATTCTGTTAGTTGAATGCACAGAACAGAAAGAAGTTTCTCAGAATGTTTCTGGGTAGTTTTTCTTTGAAGATATTCCTTTTTCTACTATGGGCCTCTTAGCGCCATGAATGTCCACTTGCATTTTGTACAGAAAGAGTGTTTCAGAACTGCTCAATCAAAACTAAGGTTCAACTCTGTTAGTTGAATGCACAGAACAGAGAGAAGTTTCAAAGATATCTTCTGTGTAGTTTTTATTTGAACTTATTCCTTTTTCCACTATAGTCCTATTAGCGCCCTGAATGTCCACTTGCATTTTCTACAGAAAGGGAGTTTCAGAACTGCTCAATCAAAAGTAAGGTTGAACTCTGTTAGTTGAATGCACAGAACTGTAAGAAGTTTACAAATAGCATCTTTGTAGTTTTTATATGAACATATACCTTTTTCAACTATAGGCCTCTTAGCGCCCTGAGTGTTCTCTTGCATTTTCTGCAGAAAGCATCTTTCATAACTGCTCAATATAAACTAAGGTTCAACTCTGTTAGTTCAATGCACAGAACAGTAAGAAGTTTCACAGATTGCTTCTGTGTAGTTTTTATTTGAACATATTCATTTTTCCGCTATAGGCCTCTTAGCGCCCTGAATGTCCAATTGCATTTTCTACAGAAAGACTGTTTCAGAACTGCTCAATCAAAAGTAAGGTTCAACTCTGTTAGTTGAATGCACAGAACAGAAAGAAGTTTCACAGAATGTTTCTGTGTAGTTTTTCTTTGAAGATATTCCTTTTTCTACTATGGGCCTCTTAGCGCCATGAATGTCCACTTGCATTTTGTACAGAAAGAGTGTTTCAGAACTGCTCAATCAAAACTAAGGTTCAACTCTGTTAGTTGAATGCACAGAACAGAGAGAAGTTTCAAAGATATCTTCTGTGTAGTTTTTATTTGAACTTATTCCTTTTTCCACTATAGGCCTATTAGCGCCCTGAATGTCCACTTGCATTTTCTACAGAAAGGGTGTTTCAGAACTGCTCAATCAAAAGTAAGGTTGAACTCTGTTAGTTGAATGCACAGAACTGTAAGAAGTTTACAGATAGCATCTTTGTAGTTTTTATATGAACATATACCTTTTTCAACTATAGGCCTCTTAGCGCCCTGAGTGTTCTCTTGCATTTTCTGCAGAAAGCATGTTTCATAACTGCTCAATATAAACTAAGGTTCAACTCTGTTAGTTCAATGCACAGAACAGTAAGAAGTTCCACAGTTTTCTTCTGTGCAGTTTTTATTTGAAAATATTCCTTTTCCACTATAGGCCTCTTAGCGCCCTGAATGTCCGATTGCATTTTATACAGAAAGAGTGTTTCAGAACTTCTCAATAAAAAGTAAGGTTAAACTGTGTTAGTTGAATGCACAGAACAGAAAGAAGTTTCAGAGATTGCTTCTGTGTAGTTTTTGTTTGAAGATATTCCTTTTTCTACTATGGGCCTCTTAGCGCCATGAATGTCCACTTGCATTTTCTACAGAAAGAGTGATTCAGAACTGCTCAATATAAACTAAGTTTCAACTCTGTTAGTTGAATGCACAGAACAGTAAGAAATTTCACAGATTGCTTCTGTGTGGTTTTTATTTGATGATAATACTTTTCCCACTACAGGCCTCTCAGCTCCCTGAATGTCCACTTGCATTTTCTACAGAAAGAGTGTTTCAGAACTGCTCAATAAAAACTACCGCTCAACTATGTTAGTTGAATGCAAAGAACAGTAAGAAGTTTCGCAGATTGCTTTTGTGCAGTTTTTGTTTGAAAATATTACTTTTTCCACTATAGGCAACTTAGCTCCCTGAATGTCCAATTGCATTTTGTATAGAAAGGGTGTTTCAGAAGTGCTCAATCAAAAGTAAGGTTCAACTCTGTTAGATGAATGCAAAGAACAGAAAGAAGTTTCACAGAATGCTTCTGTGTAGTTTGTATTTGAAGGGATTACTTTTTCCTCTATAGGCCTCTTAGCGTTCCGAAGGTCCACTTGCATTTTCTACAGAAAGAGTGTTTCAGAACTTCTCAATCAAAAGTAAGGTTCAACTCCGTTAGTTGAATGCACAGAACAGAGAGAAGTTTCACAGATTGTTTCTGTGTAGTTTTTGTTTGAAGATATTCCTTTTTCTACTATGGGTCTCTTCGCGCCATGAATGTCCACTTGCATTTTCTACAGAAAGAGTGTTTCAGAACTGCTCAATCAAAAGTAAGGTTCAACTGTGTTAGTTTAAAGAACAGAACCGTAAGATGTTTCACAGATTGCTTCTGTGTAGTTTTTATATGAAGGTATTCCTTTTTCCACCATAGGCCTCTTAGCGCCCTGAATGTCCAGTTGCATTTTCTACAGAAAGGGTGTTTCAGAACTGCTCAATCAAAAGTAAGGTTGAACTCTCTTAGTTGAATGCACAGAACTGTAAGATGTTTCACAGATAGCTTCTTTGTAGTTTTTATTTGAACATATACCTTTTTCAAATATAGGCCTCTTAGCGCCCTTGAATGTACACTTGCATTTTCTGCAGAAATAGTGTTTCATAACTGCTCAATATAAACTAAGGTTCAACTCTGTTAGTTGAATGCACAGAACAGTAAGAAATTTCACAGATTGCTTCTGTGTAGTTTTTATTTGAACATATTCATTTTTCCGCTATAGGCCTCTTAGCACCCTGAATGTTCACTTGCATTTTCTACAGAAAGTGTGTTTCAGAACTGCTCAATAATAACTAAGGTTCAACTCTGTTAGTTGAATGCACAGAACAGCAAGAAGTTTCACAGATTGCTTCTGTGTGGTTTATATTTGAAGATATTCCTTTTCCCACTATAGGCCTCTCAGCGCCCTGAATGTCCACTTGCATTTTCTACAGAAAGAGTGTTTCAGAACTGCTCAATAAAAACTAACGTTCAACTATGTTAGTTGAATGCACAAAACATTAAGTAGTTTGGCAGATTGCTTCTGTGCAGTTTTTATTTGAAAATATACATTTTTCCACTATAGGCCTCTTAGCTCCCTGAATGTCCAATTGCATTTTCTATAGAAAGGGTGTTTCAGAAGTGCTCAATCAAAAGTAAGGTTCAACTCTGTTAGATGAATGCAAAGAACAGAAAGAATTTTCACAGAATGCTTCTGTGTAGTTTGTATTTGAAGGTATTACTTTTTCCTCTATAAGCCTCTTAGCGCTCGGAAGGTCCACTTGCATTTTCTACAGAAAGAGTGTTTCAGAACTTCTCAATCAAAAGTAAGGTTCAACTCCGTTAGTTGAATGCACAGAACAGAGAGAAGTTTCACAGATAGCTTCTGTGTACTTTTTATGTGAACTTTTTTCTTTTTCCACTATAGTCCTCTTAGCGCCCTCAATGTCCACTTGTATTTTCTACAGAAAGAGTGTTTCAGAACTGCTCAATCAAAACTGAGGTTCAACTCTGATAGTTGAATGCACAGAACAGTAAGAAGTTCCACAGTTTTCTTCTGTGCAGTTTTTATTTTAAAATATTCCTTTTCCTCTATAGGCCTCTTAGCGCCCTGAATGTCCAATTGCATTTTATACAGAAAGAGTGTTTCAGAACTTCTCAATAAAAAGTAAGGTTAAACTGTGTTAGTTGAATGCACAGAACAGAAAGTAGTTTCACAGATTGCTTCTGTGTAGTTTTTGTTTGAAGATATTCCTTTTTCTCCTATGGGTCTCTTCGCGCCATGAATGTCCACTTGCATTTTCTACAGAAAGAGTGTTTCAGAACTGCTCAATCAAAAGTAAGGTTCAACTGTGTTAGTTTAAAGAACAGAACCGTAAGATGTTTCACAGATTGCTTCTGTGTAGTTTTTATATGAAGGTATTCCTTTTTCCACCATAGGCCTCTTAACGCCCTGAATGTCCACTTGCATTTTCTACAGAAAGGGTGTTTCAGAACTGCTCAACCAAAAGTAAGGTTCAACTCTGTTAGTTGAATGCACAGAACTGTAAGAAGTTTCACAGATTGCTTCTTTGTAGTTTTTATTTGAACATATACTTTTTTCAACTATAGGCCTCTTAGAGCCCTGAATGTTCACTTGAATTTTCTGCAGAAAGAGTGTTTCAGAACTGCTCAATAAAAACTACCGTTCAACTATGTTAGTTGAATGCACAGAACCGTAAGAAGTTCCACAGATTTCTTCTGTGTAGTTTTTATTTGAAAATATTCCTTTTCCACCATAGGCCTCTTAGCGCCCTGAATGTCCAATTGCATTTTCTACAGAAAGAGTGTTTCAGAACTACTCAATCAAAAGTAAGGTTAAACTCTGTTAGTTGAATGCACAGAACAGAAATAAGTTTCACAGAATACTTCTGTGTCGTTTTTATTTGAAGATATTACTTTTTCCACTGTAGGCGTCTTAGCGCTCCGAAGGTCCACTAGCATTTTCTACAGAAAGAGTGTTTCAGAACTGCTCAATCAAATGTAAGGTTCAACTCTGTTAGTTGAATGCACAGAACAGAAAGATTTTCCACAGATTGCTTCTGTGTAGTTTTTGTTTGAAGATATTCCTTTTTCTACTATGGGCCTCTTAGCGCCGTGAATGTCCACTTGCATTTTCTACAGAAAGAGTGTTTCAGAACTGCTCAATCAAAAGTAAGGTACAACTCTGTTAGTTGAATGCGCAGAACAGATAGAAGTTTCACAGATATCTTCTGTGTAGTTTTTATTTGAACTTATTCCTTTTTCCACTATAGGCCTCTTACAGCCCTGAATGTCCACTTGTATTTTCTACAGAAAGAGTGTTTCAGAACTGCTCAATCAAAACTGAGGTTCAACCCCGTTAGTTGAATGCACAGAACCGTAAGAAGTTCCACAGATTTCTTCTGTGTAGTTTTTGTTTGAAAATATTCCTTTTCCACCATAGGCCTCTTAGCGCCCTGAATGTCCAATTGCATTTTCTACAGAAAGAGTGTTTCAGAACTGCTCAATCAAAAGTAAGGTTAAAATCTGTTAGTTGAATGCACAGAACAGAAAGAAGTTTCACAGAATACTTCTGTGTCATTTTTATTTGAAGATATTACTTTTTCCACTGTAGGCGTCTAGCGCTCCGAAGGTCCACTAGCATTTTCTACAGAAAGAGTGTTTCAGAACTGGTCAATCAAATGTAAGGTTCAACTCTGTTAGTTGAATGCACAGAACAGAAAGAATTATCACAGATTGCTTCTGTGTAGTTTTTCTTTGAAGATATTCCTTTTTCTACTATGGGCCTCTTAGCGCCATGAATGTCCACTTGCATTTTCTACAGAAAGAGTGTTTCAGAACTGCTCAATCAAAAGTAAGGTACAACTCTGTTAGTTGAATGCACAGAACAGAGAGAAGCTTCACAGATAGCTTCTTTGTAGTTTTTATTTGAACATATACCTTTTTCAACTATAGGCCTCTTAGCGCCCTGATTGTTCACTTGCATTTTCTGCAGAAAGAGTGTTTCATAACTGCTCAATATAAACTAAGGTTCAAATCTGTTAGTTGAAAGCACAGAACTGTAAGAAGTTTCACAGATTGCTTCTGTGTAGTTTTTATTTCAACATATTCATTTTTCCGCTATAGGCATCTTAGCGCCCTGAATGTTCACATGCATTTTCTACAGAGTGTTTCAGAACTGCTCAATAATAACTAACTTTCAACTCTGTTAGTTGAATGCACAGAACAGTATGAAATTTCACAGATTGCTTCTGTGTGGTTTTTATTTGAAGATATTCCTTTTCCCACTATAGGCCTCTCAGCGCCCTGAATGTCCACTTGCATTTTCTACAGAAAGTCTGTTTCAGAACTGCTCAATAAAAACTACCGATCAACTATGTTATTTGAATGCACAGAACAGTAAGAAGTTTCGCAGATTGCTTCTGTGCAGTTTTTATTTCAAAATATTCCTTTTCCACTATAGGCCTCTTAGCGCCCTGAATGTCCAATTGCATTTTCTACAGAAAGAGTGTTTCAGAACTGCTCAATCAAAAGTAAGGTTAAACTCTGTTAGTTGAATGCACAGAACAGAAAGAAGTTTCACAGAATGCTTCTGTGTAGTTTTTGTTTGAAGATATTCCCTTTTAAACTGTAGGCCTCTTAGCGCCATGAATGTCCACTTGCATTTTCTACAGAAAGAGAGTTTCAGAACTGTTCAATCAAAATTAAAGTTCAACTGTGTTAGTTTAAAGAACAGAACCGTAAGAAGTTTCACAGATGGCTTCTGTGTAGTTTTTATTTGAACATATTCATTTTTCCGCTATACGCCTCTTAGCGCCCTGAATGTCCACTTGCATTTTCTACAGAAAGGGTGTTTCAGAACTGCTCAATCAAAAGTAAGGTTGAACTCTGTTAGTTGAATGCACAGAACTGTAAGAAGTTTCACAGATATCTTCTTTGTGGTTTTTATTTTAACGTATTCATTTTTCCGCTATGGGCCTCTTAGCGCCCGGAATGTTCACTTGCATTTTCTACAGAAAGAGTGTTTCATAACTGCTCAGTAATAACTAAGGTAGAACTCTGTTAGTTGAATGCACAGAACAGTAAGAAGTTTTACAGATTGGTTCTGTGTGGTTTTTATTTGAAGATATTCCTTTTCCCACAATATTCCTCTCAGCGCCCTGAATATCCACTTGCATTTTCTACAGAAAGAGTGTTTCAGAACTGCTCAATAAAAACTACCGTTCATCTATGTTAGTTGAAGGCACAGAACAGTAGGAAGTTTCGCAGATTGCTTCTGTGCAGTTTTTATTTGAAAATATTCCATTTTCCACTATAGGCCTCTTAGCTCCCTGAATGTCCGATTGCATTTTCTACAGAAAGGGTGTATCAGAAGTGCTCAATCAAAAGTAAGGTTCAACTCTGTTAGATGAATGCAAAGAACATAAAGAAGTTTCACAGAATGCTTCTGTGTAGTTTGTATTTGAAGGTATTACTTTTTCCGCTATAGGCCTCTTAGCGCTCCGAATGTCCACTTGCATTTTCTACAGAAAGAGTGTTTCAGAACTTCTCAATCAAAAGTAAGGTTCAACTCCGTTAGTTGAATGCACAGAACAGAGAGAAGTTTCACAGATAGCTTCTGTGTAGTTTTTATGGGAACTTTTTCCTTTTTCCACTATAGTCCTCTTAGCGCCCTGAATGTCCACTTGTATTTTCTACAGAAAGAGTGTTTAAGAACTGCTCAATCAAAACTGAGGTTCAACACTGTTAGTTGAATGCACAGAACAGAAAGAAGTTTCACAGATTGTTTCTGTGTAGTTTTTTTTGAAGATATTCCTTTTTCTACTGTGGGCCTCTTAGCGCCATGAATGTCCACTTGCATTTTCTACAGAAAGAGTGTTTCAGAACTGCTGAATCAAAACTAAGGTTCAACTCTGTTAGTTGAATGCACAGAACAGAGAGAAGTTTCACAGATATCTTCTGTGCAGATTTTATTTGAACTTATTCCTTTTTCAACTACAGGCCTCTTAGCGCCCTGAATGTCCACTTGTATTTTCTACAGAAAGAGTGTTTCAGAACTGCTCAATCAAATCTAAGGTTCAACTCTGTTAGTTGAATGCACAGAACAGAAAAAGGTTTCACAGATTGCTTCTTTGTAGTTTTTGTTTGAAGACATACCCTTTTCCACTATAGTCATCTTAGCGCCATGAATGTCCAGTTGCATTTTATACAGAAAGAGTGTTTCAGAACTGTTCAATCAAAATTAAGGTTCAACTCTGTTAGTTTAAAGAACAGAACCGTAAGGAGTTTCACAGATTGCATCTGTGTAGTTTTTATTTGAAGGTATTCCTTTTTCCACCATAGGCCTCTTAGCGCCCTGAATGTCCACTTGCATTTTCTACAGAAAGGGTGTTTCAGAACTGCTCAATCAAAAGTAAGGTTGAACTCTGTTAGCTGAATGCGCAGAACTGTAAGAAGTTTTACAGATAGCTTCTTTGTAGTTTCTATTTGTACATATACCTTTTTCAACTATAGGCCTCTTAGCGCCCCAAATTTTCACTTGCATTTTCTGCAGAAAGAGTGTTTCATAACTGCTCAATATAAACTAAGGTTCAACTCTGTTAGTTGAATGCACAGAACAGTAAGAAGTTTCACAGATTGCTTCTGTGTAGTTTTTATTTGAACATATTCATTTTTCCGCTATAGGCCTGTTAGCGCCCTGAATGTTCACTTGCATTTTCTACAGAAAGAGTGTTTCAGAAATGCTCAATAATAACTAAGGTTCAACTCTGTTAGTTGAATGCACAGAACAGTAAGAAGTTTCACAGATTGCTTCTGTGTGGTTTTTATTTGAAGATATTCCTTTTCCCGCTATAGGCCTCTCAGCGCCCTGAATGTCCACTTGCATTTTCTACAGAAAGTTTGTTTCAGAACTGCTCAATAAAAACTACCATTCAACTATGTTGGTTGAATGCACAGAACAGTAAGAAGTTTCGCAGATTGCTTCTGTGCAGTTTTTGTTTGCAATTATTCCTTTTTCCACTGTAGGCCTCTTAGCTCCCTGAAGGTCCAATTGCATTTTCCATAGAAAGGGTGTTTCAGAAGTGCTCATTCAAAAGTAAGTTTAAATTCTGTTATTTGAACGCACAGAAAAGAAAGAAGTTTCACAGATTGCTTCTGTGTAGTTTTTGTTTGAAGATATTCCTTTGTCTACTATGGGCCTCTTAGCGCCATGAATGTCCACTTGCATTATGTACAGAAAGAGTGTTTCAGAACTGCTCAATCAAAACTAAGGTTCAACTCTGTTAGTTCAATGCACAGAACAGAAAGAAGTTTCACAGATTGCTTCTTTGTAGTTTTTGTTTGAAGATATTTCCTTTTCCACTATAGGCCTCTTAGCGCCCTGAATGTCCACTTGCATTTTCTACAGAAAGAGTGTTTCAGAACTGTTCCATCAAAATTAAGGTTCAACTGTGTTAGTTTAAAGAACAGAACCGTAAGAAGTTTCACAGATTGCTTCTGTGTAGTTTTTACTTGAAGGTATTCCTTTTTCCACCATAGGCCTATTAGTGCCCTCAATGTCCACTTGCATTTTCTACAGAAAGGGTGTTTAAGAACTGCTCAATCAAAAGTAAGGTTGAACTCTGTTAGTGGAATGCACAGAACTGTAAGAAGTTTCACAGATAGCTTTTTGTAGTTTTTATTTGAACATATACCTTTTTCAACTATAGGCCTCTTAGCGCCCTGAATGTTCACTTGCATTTTCTGCAGAAAGAGTGTTTCATAACTGCTCAATATAAACTAAGGTTCAACTCCGTTAGTTGAATGCACAGAACAGTAAGAAGTTTCACAGATTGCTTCTGTGTAGTTTTTATTTGAACATATTCATTTTTCCGCTATAGGCCTCTTAGCGCCCTGAATGTCCACTTGCATTTTCTACAGAAAGAGTGTTTCAGAACTGCTCAATAATAACTAAGGTTCAACTCTGTTAGTTGAATGCACAGAACAGTAAGAAGTTTCACAGTTTGCTTCTGTGTGGTTCTTATTTGAAGATATTCCTTTTCCCACTATAGGCCTCACAGCGGCCTGAATGTCCACTTGCATTTACTACACAAAGAGTGTTTCAGAACTGCCCAATAAAAAGTACCATTCAACTATGTTAGTTGAATGCACAAAACAGTAAGAAGTTTCGCAGATTGCTTCTGTGCAGTTTTTATTTGAAAATATTCCTTTTTCCACTATAGGCCTCTTAGCTCCAGGAATGTCCAATTGAATTTTCTATAGAAAGGGTGTTTCAGAAGTGCTCAATCAAAAGTAAGATTCAACTCTGTTAGACGAATGCAAAGAACAGAAAGAAGTTTCACAGAATGCTTCTGTGTAGTTTGTATTTGAAGGTATTACTTTTTCCGCTATAGGCCTCTTAGCGCTCCGAAGGTCCACTTGCATTTTCTACAGAAAGAGTGTTTCAGATCTTTTCAATCAAAAGTAAGGTTTAACTCCGTTAGTTGAATGCACAGAACAGAGAGAAGTTTCACAGATAGCTTCTGTGTAGTTTTTATGTGAACATTTTCCTTTTTCCACTATAGTCCTCTTAGCGAATTGCATGTCCACTTGTATTTTCTACAGAAAGAGTGTTTCAGAACTGCTCAATCAAAACTGAGGTTCAACTCTGTTAGTTGAATGCACAGAACAGTAAGCAGTTTCACAGATTTCTTCTGTGCAGTTTTTATTTGGAAATATTCCTTTTCCACTATAGGCCTCTTAGCGCCCTGAATGTCCAATTGCATTTTCTACAGAAAGAGTGTTTCAGAACTGCTCAATCAAAAGTAAGGTTAAAATCTATTAGTTGAATGCACAGAACAGAAAGAAGTTTCACAGAATGCTTCTGTGCAGTTTTTATTTGAAGATATTACATTTTCCGCTGTAGGCCTCTTAGCGCTCCGAAGGTCCACTTGCATTTTCTACAGAAAGAGTGTTTCAGAACTGCTCAATCAAAAGTAAGGTTTAACTCTGTTAGTTGAATGCACAGAACAGAAAGACGTTTCACAGATTGCTTCTGTGTAGTTTTTGTTTGAAGATATTCCTTTTTCTACTATGTGCCTCTTAGCGCCATGAATGTCCACTTGCATTTTCTACAGAAAGAGTGTTTCAGAACTGCTCAATCAAAACTAAGGTTCAACTCTGTTAGTTGAATGCACAGAACAGAGAGAAGTTTCACAGATATCTTCTGTGTAGTTTTTATTTGAAGATATTACTTTTTCCGCTATAGACCTCTTAGCGCTCCGAAGGTCCACTTGCATTTTCTACAGAAAGAGTGTTTCAGAACTGCTCAATCAAAAGTATTGTTCAACTCTGTTAGTTGAATGCACAGAACAGAAAGAAGTTTCACAGATTGCTTCTGTGTGGTTTTTGTTTGAAGATATTCCTTTTTCAACTATGGGCCTCTTAGCGCCATGAATGTCCACTTGCATTTTCTACAGAAAGTGTGTTTCAGAACTGCTCAATCAAAACTGAGGTTCAACTCTGTTAGTTGAATGCACAGAACAGTAAGAAGTTTCACAGATTTCTTCTGTGCAGTTTTTATTGGAAAATGTTCCTTCTCCAGTGTAGGCCTCATAGCGCCCGGAATGTCCAATTGCATTTTCTACAGAAAGAGAGTTTCAAAACTGCTCAATCAAAATTAAGGTTAAACTCTGTTATTTGAATGCACAGAACAGAAAGTAGTTTCACAGAATGCTTCTGTGTAGTTTTTATTTGAAGATATTACTTTTTCCGCTATAGGCCTCTTAGCGCTCCGAATGTCCACTTGCATTTTCTACAGAAAGAGTGTTTCAGAACTACTTAATAATAACTAAGGTTCAACTCTGTTAGTTGAATGCACAGAACAGAGAGAAGTTTCACAGATAGCTTCCGTGTAGTTTTTATGTGAACTTTTTCTTTTTTCCACTATAGTCCTCTTAGCGCCCTGAATGTCCATTTGTATTTTCCACAGAAAGAGTGTTTCAGAACTGCTCAATCAAAACTGAGGTTCAACTCTGTTAGCTGAATGCACAGAACAGTAAGAAGTTTCACAGATTTCTTCTGTGCAGTTTTTATTTGAAAATATTACTTTTCCAACTAGAGGACTCTCAGCGCCTTGAATGTCCAATTGCATTTTCTTCAGAAAGAGTGTTTCAGAACTGCTCAATCAAAAGTAACGTTAAACTCTGTTAATTGAATGCACAGAAGAGAAAGAAGTTTCACAGAATGCTTCTGTGTAGTTGCTATTTAAAGATATTACTTTTTCCGCTATAGGCCGCTTAGTGCTCCGAAGGTCCTCTTGCATTTTCTACAGAAAGAGTGTTTCAGAACTGCTCAATCAAAACTAAGGTTCAACTCTGTTAGTTGAATGCACACAACAGTAAGAAATTTCACAGATTTCTTCTGTGCAGTTATTATTTGAAAATATTCCTTTTTCCACTATAGGACTCTTATCTCCCTGAATGTCCAATTGCATTTTCTATAGAAAGGGTGTTTCAGAAGTGCTCAATCAAAAGTAAGGTTCAACTCTGTTAGATGAATGCAAAGAACAGAAAGAAGTTTCACAGAATGCTTCTGTGTAGTTTGTATTTGAAGGTATTACTTTTTCCGCTATAGGCCTCTTAGCGCTCGGAAAGTCCACTTGCATTTTCTACAGAAAGAGTGTTTCAGAACTGCTCAATCAAAAGTAAGGTTAAACTCTGTTAGTTGAATGCACAGAACAGAGTGTAGTTTCACAGGTATCTTCTGTGTAGTTTTTATTTGAAGATATTACTTTTTCCGCTATAGGCCTCTTATCGCTCCAAAAGTCCACTTGCATTTTCTACAGAAAGAGTGTTTCAGAACTGCTCAATCAAAAGTAAGGTTCAAATCTGTTAGTTGAATGCACAGAACAGAAAGAAGTTTCACAGATTGCTTCTGTGTCGTTGTTGTTTTAAGATATTCCTTTTTCTACTATGGGCTTCTTAGCGCCTGAATGTCCACTTGCATTTTCTACAGAAGTGTTTTTTTTTTTTTTTTTTTTTTTTTTTTTTTTTTTTTTTTTTTTTTTTTTTTTTCTACAGAAGGGTGTTTCAGAACTGCTCAATCAAAAGTAAGGTTGAACTCTGTTAGCTGAATGCACAGAACTGTAAGAAGTTTCACAGATAGCTTCTTTGTAGTTTTTATTTGAACATAAACCTTTTTCAACTATAGGCCTCTTAGCGCCCTGAATGTTCACTTGCATTTTCTGCAGAAAGAGTGTTTCATGACTGCTCAATATAAACTAAGTTTCAACTCTGTTAGTTGAATGCACAGAACAGTAAGAAGTTTCACAGATTGCTTCTGTGTAGTTTTTATTTGAACATATTCATTTTTCCGCTATAGGCCTCTTAGCGCCCTGAATGTTCACTTGCATTTTCTACAGAAAGAGTGTTTCAGAACTGCTCAATAATAACTAAGGTTCAACTCTGTTAGTTGAATGCACAGAACAGTAAGAAGTTTCACAGATTGCTTCTTTGTGGTTTTTATTTGAAGATATTCCTTTTCCCACTATAGGCCCCTCAGCGCCCTGAATGTCCACATGCATTTTCTACAGAAAGAGTGTTTCAGAACTGCTCAATAAAAACTACCATTCAAGTATATTAGTTGAATGCACAGAACAGTAAGAAGTTTCGCAGATTGCTTCTGCGCAGTTTTTATTCGAAAATATTCCTTTTTCCACTATAGGCCTCTTAGCTCCCTGAATGTCCAATTGCGTTTTCTATAGAAAGGGTGTTTCAGAAGTGCTCAATCAAAAGTAAGGTTCAACTCTGTTAGATGAATGCTAAGAACAGAAAGAAGTTTCCCAGAATGATTCTGTGTAGTTTTTATTTGAAGATATTCCTTTTTCCGCTATAGGCCTCTTAGCGCTCCTAATGTCCAGTTGCATGTTCCACAGAAAGCGTGTTTCAGAACTGCTCAATCAAAAGTAAGGTTCAACTCTGTTAGTTGAATGCACAGAACAGAAGGAAGTTTCACAGATTGCTTCTGTGTAGTTTTTGTTTGAAGATATTCCTTTTTCTACTATGGGCCTCTTAGCGCCATGAATGTCCACTTGCATTTTCTACAGAAAGAGAGTTTCAGAACTGCTCAATCAAAACTAAGTTTCAACTCTGTTAATTGAATGCACAGAACAGAGAGAAGTTTCACAGATATCTTCTGTGTAGTTTTTATTTTAACTTATTCCTTTTTCCAGTATATGCCTCTTAGCGCCCTGAATGTCCACTTGTATTTTCTACAGAAAGTGTGTTTCAGAACTGCTCAATAAAAACTAAGGTTCAACCCTGCTAGTTGAATGCACAGAACAGGAAGTATTTTCACAGATTGCTTCTCTGTTGTTTTTGTTTGAAGATAATCCCTTTTCCACTAAAGGCCTCCTAGCGCCAAGAATGTCCACTTGCATTTTCTACAGAAAGAGTGTTTCAGAACTGTTTAATCAAAATGAAGGTTCAACTGTGTTACTTTAAAGAACAGAACCGTTAGAAGTTTCACAGATTACTTCTGTGTAGTTTTTATTTGAAGGTATTCCTTTTTCCACCAGAGGCCTCTTAGCGCCCTGAATTTCCACTTGCATTTACTACAGAAATGGTGTTTCAGAACTGCTCAATCAAAAGTAAGGTTGAACTCTGTAAGTTGAATGCACAGAACTTTAAGAAGTTTCACAGATAGCTTCTTTGTAGTTTTTATTTGAACATATAACTTTTTCAACTATAGGCCTCTTAGCGCCCTGAATGTTCACTTTCATTTTCTGCAGAAAGTGTGTTTCATAACTGCTCAATATAAACTAAGGTTCAACTCTGTTAGTTGAATGCACAGAACAGTAAGAAGTTTCACAGATTGCTTCTGTGTTTTTTTTAGTTGAAGATATTCCTTTTCCCACTATAGGCCTCTCAGCACCCTGAATGTCGAATTGCATTTTCTACAGAATGAGTGTTTCAGAACTGCTCAATGAAAACTACCGCTCAACTATTTTAGTTGAATGCACAGAACAGTAACAAGTTTCGCAGATTGCTTCTGTGCAGTTTTTATTTGAAAATATTCCTTTTTTCACTATAGGCCTCTTAGCTCCCTGAATGTCCAATTGCATTTTCTATAGAAAGGGTGTTTCAGAAGTGCTCAATCAAAAGTAAGGTTCAAACCTGTTAGATGAATGCAAAGAACAGAAAGAAGTTTCACAGAATGGTTCTGTGTAGTTTGTATTTGAAGGAATTTCTTTTTCCGCTACAGGCCTCTTAGCGCTCCGAAGGTCCACTGGCATTTTCTACAGAAAGAGTGTTTCAGAACTTCTCAATCAAAAGTAAGGTTCAACTTCGATAGTTGAATGCACAGAACAGAGAGAAGTTTCACAGATAGCTTCTGTGTAGTTTTTATGTGAACTTTTTCCTTTTTCCACTATAGTCCTCTTAGCGCCCTGAATGTCCACTTGTATTTTCTACAGAAAGAGTGTTTCAGAACTGCTCAATCAACACTGAGGTTCAACTGGGTTAGTTGAATGCACAGAACAGAAAAAAGTTTCACAGATTGCTTCTGTGTAGTTTTTGTTTGAAGATATTCCTTTTTCTACTATGGGCCTCTTAGCGCCATGAATGTCCACTTGCATTTTCTACAGAAAGAGTGTTTCAGAACTGCTCAATCAAAACTAAGTTTCAACTCTGTTAGTTGAATGCACAAAACAGAGAGAAGTTTCACAGATATCTTCTGTGTAGTTTTTATTTGAACTTATTCCTTTTTCCACTATAGGCCTCTTAGCGCCATGAATGTCCACTTGCATTTTCTACAGAAAGAGTGTTTCAGAACTGTTCAATCAAAATTAAGTTTCAACTGTGTTACTTTAAAGAACAGAACTGTAAGATGTTGCACAGATGGCTTCTGTGTAGTTTTTATTTGAAGGTATTCCTTTTTCCACCATAGGCCTCTTAGCGCCCTGAATGTCCACTTGCATTTTCTACAGAAAGGGTGTTTCAGAACTGCGCAAACAAAAGTAAGGTTGAACTCTGTTAGTTGAATGCACAGAACTGTAAGAAGTTTCACAGATAGCTTCTTTGTAGTTTTTATTTGAACACATACCTTTTTCAACTATAGGCCTCTTAGCGCCCTGAATGTTCACTTGCATTTTCTGCAGAAAGAGTGTTTCATAACTGCTCAATATAAACTAAAGTTCAACTCTGTTAGTTGAATGCACAGAACAGTAAGAAGTTTCACAGATTGCTTCTGTGTACTTTTAATTTGAACATGTTCATTTTTCCGCTATATGCCTCTTAGCGCCCTGAATGTCCACTTGCATTTTCTACAGAAAGAGTGTTTCAGAACTGCTCAATAAAAACTACCGTTCAACTATGCTAGTTGAATGCACAGAACAGTAAGAAGTTTCGAGGATTGCTTCTGTGCAGTTTTTATTTGAAAATATTTCTTTTTGCACTATTGGCCTCTTAGCTCCCTGAATGTCCAATTGCATTTTCTATAGAAAGGGTGTTTCAGAAGTGCTCAAACAAAAGTAAGGTTCAACTCTGTTAGACGAATGCAAAGAACAGAAAGATGTTTCACAGAATGCTTCTGTGTAGTTTGTATTTGATGGTATTACTTTTTCCGCTATAGGCCTCTTAGCGCTCCTAAGGTCCACTTGCATTTTCTACAGAAAGAGTGTTTCAGAACTTCTCAATCAAATGTAAGGTTCAACTCCGTTGGTTGAATGAACAGAACAGAGAGAAGTTTCACAGATAGCTTCTGTGTAGTTTTTATGTGAACTTTTTCCTTTTTCCACTATAGTCCTCTTAGCGCCCTGAATGTCCGCTTGTATTTTCCACAGAAAGAGTGTTTCAGAACTGCTCAACCAAAATTGAGGTTCAACTCTGTTAGTTGAATGCACAGAACAGTAAAACTTCCACAGATTTCTTCTGTGAAGTTTTTATTTGAAACTATTCCTTTTCCACTATAGGCCTCTTAGCGCCCTGAATGTCCAATTGCATTTTCTACAGAAAGAGTGTTTCAGAACTTCTCAATCAAAAGTAAGGTTAAAGTCTGTTAGTTGAATGCACAGAACAGAAAGAAGTTTCACGGAATGCTTCTGTGTAGTTTTTATTTGAAGATATTACTTTTTCCGCTAAAGGCCTCTTAGCGCTCCGAAAGTCCACTTGCATTTTCTACAGAAAGAGTGTTTCAGAACTGCTCAATCAAAAGTAAGGTTCAACTCTGTTAGTTGAATGCACAGAACAGAAAGGAGTTTCACAGATTCCTTCTGTGTAGTTTTTGTTTGAAGATATTCCTTTTTCTACTATGGGCCTCTTAGCGCCATGAATGTCCACTTGCATTTTCTACAGAAAGTGTGTTTCAGAACTGCTCAATAAAAACTACTATTCAATTATGTTAGTTGAATGCACAGAACAGCAAGAAGTTTCGCAGATTGCTTCTGTGCAGTTTTTATTTGAAAACATTCCTTTTTTTACTATAGGCCTCTTAGCGCCCTGAATGTCCAGTTGCATTTTCTACAGAAAGAGTGTTTCAGAATTGCTCAGACAAAAGTAAGGTTAAAATCTGTTAGTTGAATGCACAGAACAGAAAGAAGTTTCACAGAATGCTTCTGTGTAGTTTTTATTTGAAGATATTACTTTGTCCGCTGTAGCCCTCTTAGCGCTCCGAAGTCCACTTGCATTTTCTACAGAAAGAGTGTTTCAGAACTTCTCAATCAAATGTAAGGTTCAACTCCGTTAGTTGAATGCACAGAACAGAGAGAAGATTCACAGATAGCTTCTGTGTAGTTTTTATGTGAATATTTTCCTTTTTCAACTATAGGCCTCTTAGCGCCCTGAATGTTCACTTGCATTTTCTGCAGAAAGAGTGTTTCATAACTGCTCAATATATACTAAGGTTCAACTCTGTTAGTTGAATGCACAGAACAGTAAGAAGTTTCACAGATTGCTTCTCTGTAGTTTTTATTTCAACATATTCATTTTTCCGCTATAGGCCTCTTAGCGCCCTGCATGTTCACTTGCATTTCCTACAGAAAAAGTGTTTCAGAACTGCTCAATAATAACTAAGGTTCAACTCTGTTATTTGAATGCACAGAACAGTAAGAAGTTTCACAGATTGCTACTGTGTGGTTTTTATTTGAAGATATTCCTTTTCCCACTTTAGGATACTCAGCGCCCTGAATGTCCACTTGCATTTTGTACAGAAAGGGTGTTTCAGAACTTCTCAATAAAAACTACCGTTCAACTATGTTAGTTGAATGCCAGAACAGTAAGAAGTTTCGCAGATTGCTTCTGTGCAGTTTTTATTTGAAAATATTCCTTTTTCCACTATAGGCCTCTTAGCTTCCTGAATGTCCAATTGCATTTTCTATAGAAAGGGTGCTTCAGAAGTGCTCAATCAAAAGTTAGGTTCAACTCTGTTAGATGAATGCAAAGAACAGAAAGAAGTTTCACAGAATGCTTCTGTGTAGTTTGTATTTGAAGGTATTACTTTTTCCGCTATAGGCCTCTTAGCGCTCCGAACGTCCACTTGCATTTTCTACAGAAAGAGTGTTTCAGAACTTCTCAATCAAAAGTTAGTTCAACTCCGTTAGTTGAATGCACAGAACAGAGAGAAGTTTCACAGATAGCTTCTGTGTAGTTTTTATGTGAACTTTTTCCTTTTTCCACTATAGTCTTCTTAGCGCCCTGAACGTCCACTTGTATTTTCTACAGAAAGAGTGTTTCAGAACTGCTCAATCAAAACTGAGGTTCAACACTCTTAGTTGAATGCACAGAACAGTAAGAAGTTTCACAGATTTCTTCTGTGCAGTTTTTATTTGAAAATATTCCTTTTCCACTATAGGCCTCTTAGCGCCCTGAATGTCCAATTGCATTTTCTACAGAAAGAGTGTTTCAGAACTGCTCAATCAAAAGTAAGGTTAAACTGTGTTAGTTAATGCACAGAACAGAAAGAAGTTTCACAGAATTCTTCTGTGTAGTTTTTATTTGAAGATATTACTTTTTTCCGCTATAGGCCTCTTAGCGCCCTGAATGTCCAATTGCATTTTCTACAGAAAGAGAGTTTCAGAACTGCTCAATCAAAAGTAAAGTTCAACTCTGTTACTTGAATGCACAGAACAGAAAGAAGTTTCACAGATTGCTTCTGTGTAGTTTTTATTTGAAGATATTCCTTTTTCTACTATGGGCCTCTTAGTGCCATGAATGTCCACTTGCGTTATCTACAGAAATAGTGTTTCAGAACTTTTCAATCAAATTAAGGTTCAACTGTGTTAGTTTAAAGAACAGAACCGTAAGAAGTTTCACAGATTGCTTCTGTGTAGTTTTTATTTGAAGGTATTCCTTTTTCCACCATAGGCCTCTTAGCGCCCTGAATGTCCACTTGCATTTTCTACAGAAAGGGTGTTTCAGAACTGCTCAATCAAAAGTAAGGTTGAACTCTGTTAGTTGAATGCACAGAGCTGTAAGAAGTTTCACAGATAGCTTCTTTGTAGTTTTTATTTGAACATATACCTTTTTCAACTGTAGTCCTCTTAGTGCACTGAATGTTCACTTGCATTTTCTGCAGAAAGAGTGTTTCATAACTGCTCAATATAAACTAAGGTTCAACTTTCTTAGTTGAATGCACAGAACAGTAAGAAGTTTCACAGATTGCTTCTGTGTAGTTTTTATTTGAACATATTCATTTTTCCGCTATAGGCCTCTTAGCACTCTGAATGTTCACTTGCATTTCCTGCAGAAAGAGTGTTTCAGAACTGCTCAATAATAACTAAGGTTCAAATCTGTTAGTTGAATGCACAGAACAGTAAGAAGTTTCACAGATTGCTTCTGTGTGGTTTTTATTTGAAGATATTCCTTTTCCCAGTATAGGCCTCTCAGCACCCTGAATGTCCTCTTGCATTTTCTACAGAAAGAGTATTTCAGAACTGCTCAATCAAAACTAAGGTTCAACTCTGTTAGTTGAATGCACAGAACAGAGAGAAGTTTCACAGATTGCTTCTGTGTAGTTTTTGTTTGAAGATATTCCTTTTTCTACTATGGGCCTCCTAGTGCCATGAATGTCCACTTGCATTTTCTACAGAAAGAGTGTTTCAGAACTGCTCAATCAAAAGTGAGGTTAATCTCTGTTAGTTGAATGCACAGAACTGTAAGAAGTTTCACAGATAGTTTCTTTGTAGTTTTTATTTGAACATATACATTTTTCAACTATAGGCCTCTTAGCACCGTGAATGTTCACTTGCATTTTCTGCAGAAAGAGTATTTCATAGCTGCTCAATATAAACTAAGGTTCAACTCTGTTAGTTGAATGCACAGAACAGTAAGAAGTTTCACAGATTGCTTCTGTGTAGTTTTTATTTGAACACATTCATTTTTCCGCTATAGGCCTCTTAGCGCTCCGAAGGTCCACTTGCATTCTCTACAGAAAGAGTGTTTCAGAACTGCTCAATCAAAAATAAGGTTCAGCTCTGTTAGTTGAATGCACAGAACAGAAAGGAGTTTCACAGATTCCTTGTGTGTAGTTTTTGTTTGAAGATATTCCTTTTTCTACTATGGGCCTCTTAGCGCCATGAATGTCCACTTGCATTTTCTACAGAAAGTGTGTTTCAGAACTGCTCAATAAAAACTACTATTCAATTATGTTAGTTGAATGCACAGAACAGCAAGAAGTTTCCCAGATTGCTTCTGTGCAGTTTTTATTTGAAAACATTCCTTTTTTTACTATAGGCCAATTAGCGCCCTGAATGTCCAGTTGCATTTTCTACAGAATGAGTGTTTCAGAATTGCTCAAACAAAAGTAAGGTTAAAATGTGTTAGTTGAATGCACAGAACAGAAAGAAGTTTCACAGAATGCTTCTGTGTAGTTTTTATTTGAAGATATTACTTTGTCCGCTGTAGGCCTCTTAGCGCTGCGAAGGTCCACTTGCATTTTCTACAGAAAGAGTGTTTCAGAACTTCTCAATCAAATGTAAGGTTCAACTCTGTTAGTTGAATGCACAGAACAGAGAGAAGATTCACAGATAGCTTCTGTGTAGTTTTTATGTGAATATTTTCCTTTTTCAACTATAGGCCTCTTAGCGCCCTGAATGTTCACTTGCATTTTCTGCAGAAAGAGTGTTTCATAACTGCTCAATATATACTAAGGTTCAACTCTGTTAGTTGAATGCACAGAAGAGTAGGAAGTTTCACAGATTGATTCTGTGTGGTTTTTATTTGAAGATACTCCTTTTCCCACTACAGGCCTCTCAGCGCCCTGAATCTCCACTTGCATTTTCTACAGAAAGTGTGTTTAAGAACTGCTCAATAAAAACTACCGTTCAAATATGTTAGTTGAATGCACAGAACAGAAAGAAGTTTCGCAGATTGCATCTCTGTAGTTTTTATTTCAACATATTCATTTTTCCGCTATAGGCCTCTTAGCGCCCTGCATGTTCACTTGCATTTCCTACAGAAAAAGTGTTTCAGAACTGCTCAATAATAACTAAGGTTCAACTCTGTTATTTGAATGCACAGAACAGTAAGAAGTTTCGCAGATTGCTTCTGTGCAGTTTTTATTTGAAAATATTTCTTTTTGCACTATAGGCCTCTTAGCTCCCTGAATGTCCAATTGCATTTTCTATAGAAAGGGTGTTTCGGAAGTGCTCAAACAAAAGTAAGGTTCAACTCTGTTAGACGAATGCAAAGAACAGAAAGAGTTTCACAGAATGCTTCTGTGTAGTTTGTATTTGAGGTATTACTTTTTCCGCTATAGGCCTCTTAGCGCTCCGAAGGTCCACTTGCATTTTCTACAGAAAGAGTGTTTCAGAACTTCTCAATCAAAGTAAGGTTCAACTCCGTTGTTGAATGAACAGAACAGAGAGAAGTTTCACAGATAGCTTCTGTGTAGTTTTTATGTGAACTTTTTCCTTTTTCCACTATAGTCCTCTTAGCGCCCTGAATGTCCGCTTGTATTTTCCACAGAAAGAGTGTTTCAGAACTGCTCAACCAAAATTGAGGTTCAACTCTGTTAGTTGAATGCACAGAACAGTAAAACTTCCACAGATTTCTTCTGTGAAGTTTTTATTTGAAACTAATCCTTTTCCACTATAGGCCTCTTAGCGCCCTGAATGTCCAATTGCATTTTCTACAGAAAGAGTGTTTCAGAACTTCTCAATCAAAAGTAAGGTTAAAGTCTGTTAGTTGAATGCACAGAACAGAAAGAAGTTTCACGGAATGCTTCTGTGTAGTTTTTATTTGAAGATATTACTTTTTCCGCTAAAGGCCTCTTAGCGCTCCGAAGGTCCACTTGCATTTTCTACAGAAAGAGTGTTTCAGAACTGCTCAATCAAAAGTAAGGTTCAGCTCTGTTAGTTGAATGCACAGAACAGAAAGGAGTTTCACAGATTCCTTCTGTGTAGTTTTTGTTTGAAGATATTCCTTTTTCTACTATGGGCCTCTTAGCGCCATGAATGTGCACTTGCATTTTCTACAGAAAGTGTGTTTCAGAACTGCTCAATAAAAACTACTATTCAATTATGTTAGTTGAATGCACAGAACAGCAAGAAGTTTCGCAGATTGCTTCTGTGCAGTTTTTATTTGAAAACATTCCTTTTTTACTATAGGCCTCTTAGCGCCCTGAATGTCCAGTTGCATTTTCTACAGAAAGAGTGTTTCAGAATTGCTCAAACAAAAGTAAGGTTAAAATCTGTTAGTTGAATGCACAGAACAGAAAGAAGTTTCACAGAATGCTTCTGTGTAGTTTTATTTGAAGATATTCCTTTTTCCGCTGTAGGCCTCTTAGCGCTCCGAAGGTCCACTTGCATTTTCTACAGAAAGAGTGTTTCAGAACTTCTCAATCAAATGTAAGGTTCAACTCCGTTAGTTGAATGCACAGAACAGAGAGAAGGTTCACAGATAGCTTCTGTGTAGTTTTTATGTGAATATTTCCTTTTTCAACTATAGGCCTCTTAGCGCCCTGAATGTTCACTTGCATTTTCTGCAGAAAGAGTGTTTCATAACTGCTCAATATATACTAAGGTTCAACTCTGTTAGTTGAATGCACAGAACAGTAAGAAGTTTCACAGATTGCTTCTCTGTAGTTTTTATTTCAACATATTCATTTTTCCGCTATAGGCCTCTTAGCGCCCTGCATGTTCACTTGCATTTCCTACAGAAAAAGTGTTTCAGAACTGCTCAATAATAACTAAGGTTCAACTCTGTTATTGAATGCACAGAACAGTAAGAAGTTTCACAGATTGCTTCTGTGTGGTTTTTATTTGAAGATATTCCTTTTCCCACTTTAGGATACTCAGCGCCCTGAATGTCCACTTGCATTTTGTACAGAAAGGGTGTTTCAGAACTTCTCAATAAAAACTACCGTTCAACTATGTTAGTTGAATGCACAGAACAGTAAGAAGTTTCGCAGATTGCTTCTGTGCAGTTTTTATTTGAAATATTCCTTTTTCCACTATAGGCCTCTTAGCTCCCTGAATGTCCAATTGCATTTTCTATAGAAAGGGTGTTTCAGAAGTGCTCAATCAAAAGTTAGGTTCAACTCTGTTAGATGAATGCAAAGAACAGAAAGAAGTTTCACAGAATGCTTCTGTGTAGTTTGTATTTGAAGGTATTACTTTTCCGCTATAGGCCTCTTAGCGCTCCGAACGTCCACTTGCATTTTCTACAGAAAGAGTGTTTCAGAACTTCTCAATCAAAAGTTAGTTTCAACTCCGTTAGTTGAATGCACAGAACAGAGAGAAGTTTCACAGATAGCTTCTGTGTAGTTTTTATGTGAACTTTTTCCTTTTTCCACTATAGTCTCTTAGCGCCCTGAACGTCCACTTGTGTTTTCTACAGAAAGAGTGTTTCAGAACTGCTCAATCAAAACTGAGGTTCAACACTGTTAGTTGAATGCACAGAACAGTAAGAAGTTTCACAGATTCTTCTGTGCAGTTTTTATTTGAAATATTCCTTTTCCACTATAGGCCTCTTAGCGCCCTGAATGTCCAATTGCATTTTCTACAGAAAGAGTGTTTCAGAACTGCTCAATCAAAAGTAAGGTTAAACTCTGTTAGTTGAATGCACAGAACAGAAAGAAGTTTCACAGAATTCTTCTGTGTAGTTTTTATTTGAAGATATTACTTTTTTCCGCTATAGGCCTCTTAGCGCCCTGAATGTCCAATTGCATTTTCTACAGAAAGAGAGTTTCAGAACTGCTCAATCAAAAGTAAAGTTCAACTCTGTTACTTGAATGCACAGAACAGAAAGAAGTTTCACAGATTGCTTCTGTGTAGTTTTTATTTGAAGATATTCCTTTTCTACTATGGGCCTCTTAGTGCCATGAATGTCCACTTGCGTTTTCTACAGAAATAGTGTTTCAGAACTTTTCAATCAAATTAAGGTTCAACTGTGTTAGTTTAAAGAACAGAACCGTAAGAAGTTTCACAGATTGCTTCTGTGTAGTTTTTATTTGAAGGTATTCCTTTTTCCACCATAGGCCTCTTAGCGCCCTGAATGTCCACTTGCATTTTCTACAGAAAGGGTGTTTCAGAACTGCTCAATCAAAAGTAAGGTTGAACTCTGTTAGTTGAATGCACAGAGCTGTAAGAAGTTTCACAGATAGCTTCTTTGTAGTTTTTATTTGAACATATACCTTTTTCAACTGTAGTCCTCTTAGTGCACTGAATGTTCACTTGCATTTTCTGCAGAAAGAGTGTTTCATAACTGCTCAATATAAACTAAGGTTCAACTTTCTTAGTTGAATGCACAGAACAGTAAGAAGTTTCACAGATTGCTTCTGTGTAGTTTTTATTTGAACATATTCATTTTTCCGCTATAGGCCTCTTAGCGCTCTGAATGTTCACTTGCATTTTCTGCAGAAAGAGTGTTTCAGAACTGCTCAATAATAACTAAGGTTCAAATCTGTTAGTTGAATGCACAGAACAGTAAGAAGTTTCACAGATTGCTTCTGTGTGGTTTTTATTTGAAGATATTCCTTTTCCCAGTATAGGCCTCTCAGCACCCTGAATGTCCTCTTGCATTTTCTACAGAAAGAGTATTTCAGAACTGCTCAATCAAAACTAAGGTTCAACTCTGTTAGTTGAATGCACAGAACAGAGAGAAGTTTCACAGATTGCTTCTGTGTAGTTTTTGTTTGAAGATATTCCTTTTTCTACTATGGGCCTCTAGTGCCATGAATGTCCACTTGCATTTTCTACAGAAAGAGTGTTTCAGAACTGCTCAATCAAAACTAAGGTTCAACTCTCTTAGTTGAATGCACAGAACAGAGAGAAGTTTCACAGATATCTTCTGTGTAGTTTTTATTTGAACTTTTACCTTTTTCCACTTAGGCCTCTTAGCGCCCTGAATGTCCACTTGTATTTTCTACAGAAAGAATGTTTCAGAACTGGTCAATCAAAACTAAGGTTCAACTATGTTATTTGAATGCACAGAACAGAAAGAAGTTTCACAGATTGCTTCTGTGTAGTTTTTGTTTGAAGATATTCCCTTTTCCACTATAGCCTCTTAGCGCCATGAATGTCCACTTGCATTTTCTACAGAAAGAGTGTTTCAGAACATTTCAATCCAAATTACGGTTCAACTTTGTTAGTTTAAGGAACAGAACCGTAAGATGTTTCACAGATTGCTTCTGTGTAGTTTTTATTTGAAGGTATTCCTTTTTCCACCATAGGCCTCTTAGCGCCCTGAATGTCCACTTGCATTTTCTACAGAAAGGGTGTTTCAGAAATGCTAATCAAAAGTAAGGTTGAACTCTGTTAGTTGAATGCACAGAACTGTAAGAAGTTTCACAGATAGCTTCTTTTAGTTTTTATTTGAACATATTCTTTTGCAACTATAGGCCTATTAGCGCCCTGAATGTTCACTTGCATTTTGTGCAGAAAGAGTGTTTCATAACTGCTCAATATAAACTGAGGTTCAACTCTGTTAGTTGAAAGCACAGAACAGTAAGAAGTTTCACAGATTGCTTCTGTGTAGTTTTTATTTGAACATATTCATTTTTCCGCTATAGGCCTCTTAGCGCCCTGAATGTTCACTTGCATTTTCTACAGAAAGAGTGTTTCACAAGTGCTCAATAATAACTAAGGTTCAACCCTGTTAGTTGAATGCACAAACAGTAAGAGGTTTCACAGATTGCTTCTTTGTAGTTTTTGTTTGAAGATATTCCTTTTCCCACTATAGGCCTCTGAGCGCCCTGAATGTCCACTTGCATTTTGTACAGAAAGAGTGTTTCAGAACTGCTCAATAAAAACTACCGTTCTACTATGTTAGTTGAATGCACAGAACAGTAAGAAGTTTCACAGATTGCTTCTGTGCAGTTTTTATTTGAAAATATTCCTTTTTCCACTATAGGCTTCTTAGCTCCCTGAATGTCCAATTGCATTTTCTATAGAAAGGGTGTTTCAGAAGTGCTCAATCAAAAGTAAAGGTCAACTCTGTTAGATGAATTCAAAGTACAGAAAGAAGTTTCACAGAATGATTCTGTGTAGTTTGTATTTGAAGGTATTACTTTTTCCGCTATAGGCCTCTTAGAGCTCCGAAGGTCCACTTGCATTTTCTACACAAAGAGTGTTTCAGAACTTCTCAATCAAATGTAAGGTCCAACTCCATTAGTTGAATTCACAGAACGGAGAGAAGTTTCACAGATAGATTCTGTGTAGTTTTTATGTGAATTTTTCCTTTTTCCACTATAGTCCTCTTAGCGCCCTGAATGTCCACTTGTATTTTCTACAGAAAGAGTGTTTCAGAACTGCTCAATCAAAACTGAGGTTCAACTCTCTTAGTTGAATGCACAGAACAGTAAGGAATTTCACAGATTTCTTCTGTGCAGTTTTTATTTGAAAATTTTCCTTTTCCACTATAGGCCTCTTAGCACCCTGAATGTCCAATTGAATTTTCTACAGTAAGAGTGTTTCAGAACTGCTCAATAAAAAGTAAGGTTAAACTCTGTGAGTTGAATGCACAGCACAGAAAGAAGTTTCACAGAATGATTCTGTGTAGTTTTTATATGAAGATATTTCTTTTTCCGCTATAGGCCTCTTAGCGCTCCGAATGCCCACTTGCATTTTCTACAGAAAGAGTGTTTCAGAACGGCTCAATCAAAAGTAAGATTCAACTCTGTTAGTTGAATACACAGAACAGAAAGAAGTTTCACAGATTGCTTCTGTGTAGTTTTTGTTTGAAGATATTCCTTTTTCTACTATGGGCCTCTAAGCGCCATGAATGTCCACTTGCATTTTCTACAGAAAGAGTGTTTCAGAACTGCTCAATCAAAACTAAAATTGAAATCTGTTAGTTGAATGCACAGAACAGAGAGAAGTTTCACAGATATCTTCTGTGTAGTTTTTATTTGAACTTATTCCTTTTTCCACTACAGGCCTCTTAGCGCCCTGAATGTCCACATGTATTTTCTACAGAAAGAGTGTTTCAGAACTGCTCAATCCAAACTAAGGTTCAACTCTGTTAGTTGAATGCACAGAACAGAAAGTAGTTTCACAAATTGCTTCTTTGTAGTTTTTGTTTGAAGATATTCCCTTTTCCACTATAGGCCTCTTAGCGCCATGAATGTCCACTTGCATTTTCTACAGAAACAGTGTTTCAGAACTGTTCAATCAAAATTAAGTTTCAACTGTGTTAGTTTAAATAACAGAACCATAAGAAGTTTCACACATTGCTTCTGTGTAGTTTTTATTTGAAGGTATTCCTTTTTCCACCATAGGCCTCATAGCGCCGTGAATGTCCACTTGAATTTTCTACAGAAAGGGAGTTTCAGAACTGCTCAATCTAAATTAAGGTTGAATTCTGCTAGTTGAATGCACAGAACTGTAAGTAGTTTCACAGATAGCTTCTTTGTATTTTTTATTTGAACATATACCTTTTTCAACTATAGGCCTGTTAGCGCCCTGAATGTTCACTTGCATATTCTGCAGAAAGATTGTTTCATAACTGCTCAATATAAACTAAGGTTCATCTCTGTTAGTTGAATACAGAGAACAGTAAGAAGTTTCACACATTGTTTCTGTGTAGTTTTTAT
Organism: Nomascus leucogenys; assembly: GCF_006542625.1. Lineage (NCBI taxonomy): Eukaryota > Metazoa > Chordata > Mammalia > Primates > Hylobatidae > Nomascus > Nomascus leucogenys. Next base: position 24,834 of record NW_022096524.1, on the reverse strand, counting down.
TTCAACATATTCATTTTTCCGCTATAGGCCTCTTAGATCTCCGAAGGTCCACTGGCATTTTTTACACATAAGAGTTTTTCAGAACTGCTCAATCAAAAGTAAGGTTCAAATCTGTTAGTTGAATGAACAGAACAGAAAGAATTTTCACAGATTGCTTCTGTGTAGTTTTTATTTGAACTTATTCCTCTTTCCCCTACAGGCCTCTTAGCGCCCTGAATGTCCACTTGTATTTTCTACTGAAAGAGTGTTTCAGAAGTGCTCAACCAAATATGAGGTTCAACTCTGTTAGTTGAATGCACAGAACAGTAAGAAGTTTCACAGATTGCTTCTGTGTGGTTTTTATTTGAAGATATTCCTTTTCCCACTAAAGGCCTCTCAGCGCCCTGAATGTCCACTTGCATTTTCTACAGAAAGTGTGCTTCAGAACTGCTCCATAAAAACTACCGTTCAACTATGTTAGTTGAATGCACAGAACAGTAAGAAGTTTCGCAGATTGCTTCTGTGCAGTTTTTATTTGAAAATATTCCTTTATCCACTATAGGCCTCTTAGCTACCTGAATGTCCAATTGCATTTTCTATAGAAAGTGTGTTTCAGAAGTACTCAATCAAAAGTACGGTTCAACTCCGTTAGATGAATGCAAAGATCAGAAAGAAGTTTCACAGAATGCTTCTGTGTAGTTTGTATTTGAAGGTATTACTTTTTCCGCTACAGGCCTCTTAGCGCTCCGAAGGTCCAATTGCATTTTCTACAGAAAGAGTGTTTCAGAACTTCTCAATCAAATGTAAGGTTCAACTCCGTTAGTTGAATGCACAGAACAGAGAGAAGTTTCACAGATACCTTCTGTGTATTTTTTATGTGAACTTTTTCCTTTTTCCACTATAGTCCTCTTAGCGCACTGAATGTCCCCTTGTATTTTCTACAGAAAGAGTGTTTCAGAACTGCACAATCAAAACTGAGGTTCAACTCTGTTTGTTGAATGCACACAACAGTAAGAAGTTTCACAGATTTCTTCTGTGCAGTTTTTATTTGAAAATATTCCTTTTCCACTATAGGCCTCTTAGCGCCCTGAATGTCCAATTGCATTTTCTACAGAAAGAGTGTTTCAGAACTGCTCAATCAAAAGTGAGGTTAATCTCTGTTAGTTGAATGCACAGAACTGTAAGAAGTTTCACAGATAGTTTCTTTGTAGTTTTTATTTGAACATATACATTTTTCAACTATAGGCCTCTTAGCACCGTGAGTGTTCACTTGCATTTTCTGCAGAAAGAGTATTTCATAGCTGCTCAATATAAACTAAGGTTCAACTCTGTTAGTTGAATGCACAGAACAGTAAGAAGTTTCACAGATTGCTTCTGTGTAGTTTTTATTTGAACACATTCATTTTTCCGCTATAGGCCTCTTAGCGCTCCGAAGGTCCACTTGCATTCTCTACAGAAAGAGTGTTTCAGAACTGCTCAATCAAAAGTAAGTTTCAAATCTGTTAGTTGAATGCACAGAACAGAAAGAAGTTTCACAGATTGCTTCTGTGTAGTTTTTGTTTGAAGATATTCCCTTTTCTACTATGGGCCTCTTAGCGCCATGAATGTCCACTTGCATTTTCTACAGAAAGAGTGTTTCAGAACTCTTCAATCAAAATTAAGGTTCAACTGTGTTAGTTTAAAGAACAGAACCGTAAGAAGTTTCACAGATTGCTTCTGTGTAGTTTTTCTTTGAAGGTATTACTTTTAACGCCATAGGCCTCTTAGTGCCCTGAATGTCCACTTGCATTTTCTACAGAAAGTGTGTTTCAGAACTGCTCAATCAAAGGTAAGGTTGAACTCTGTTAGTTGAATGCACAGAACTGTAAGAAGTTTCACAGATAGCTTATTTGTAGTTTTTATTTGAACATATACCTTTTTCAACTATAGGCCTGTTAGCGCCCAGAATGTTAACTTGCATTTTCTGCAGACAGATTGTTTCATAACTGCTCAATATAAACTAAGGTTCAACTCTGTTAGTTGAATGCACAGAATAGTAAGAAGTTTCACAGATAGATTCTGTGTAGTTTTTATTTGAACATATTCATTTTTCCGCTATAGGCCTCTTAGCGCTCCGAAGGTCCACTTGCATTTTCTACAGAAAGAGTGTTTCAGAACTGCTCAATCAAAAGTAAGGTTCAACTCTGTTAGTTGAATGCACAGAACAGAAAGAAGTTTCACAGATTGCTTCTGTGTAGTTTTTGTTTGAAGATATTTCTTTTTCTACTATGGGCCTCTTAGCACCATGAATGTCCACTTGCATTTTCTACAGAACTAGTGTTTTAGAACTGCTCAATCAAAACTAAGGTTCAACTCTGTTAGTTGAATGCACAGAACAGAGAGAAGTTTCACAGATATCTTCTGTGAAGTTTTTATTTGAACTTATTCCTTTTTCCACTACAGGCCTCTTTGCGCCCTGAATGTCCACTTGTATTTTCTATAGAAAGAGTGTTTCAGAACTGCTCAATCAAAACTAACGTTCAACTCTTTTATTTGAATGCACAGAACACAAAGAAGTTTGACAGATTGCTTCTTTGTAGTTTTTGTTTGAAGATATTCCCTTTTCCACTATAGGCCTCTAAGCTCCATGAATGTCCACTTGCATTTTCTACAGAAAGAGTGTTTCAGAATTGTTCAATCAAAATTAAGTTTCAACTGTGTTAGTTTAAAGAACAGAACCGTAAGAAATTTCACAGATTGCTTCTGTGTAGTTTTTATTTCAAGTTATTCCTTTTTCCACCATAGGCCTCTTAGCGCCCTGAATTTCCACTTGCATTTTCTACAGAAAGTGTGTTTCTGAACTGCTCAATCAAAAGTAAGTTTGAACTCTGTTAGTTGAATGCACAGAAGTGTAAGAAGTTTCACAGAGAGCTTCTTTGTAGTTTTTATTTGAACATATACCTTTTTCAACTATAGGCCTCTTAGCGCCCTGAATGTTCACTAGCATTTTCTATAGAAAGGGTGTTTCATAAGTGCTCAATATAAACTAAGGTTCAACTCTGTTAGTTGAATGCACAGAACAGTAAGAAGTTTCACAGATTGCTTCTATGTAGTTTTTATTTGAACATATTCATTTTTCCGCTATAGGCCTCTTAGCGCCCAGAATGTCCACCTGCATTTTCTACAGAGAGAGTGTTTCAGAACTGCTCAATAAAAACTACCGTTCAACTATGTTAGTTGAATGCACAGAACAGTAAGAAGTTTCGCAGATTGCTTCTGTGCAGTTTTTATTTGAAAATATTCCTTTTTCCAGTATAGGCCTCTTAGCTCCCTGAATGTCCAATTGCATTTTCTATGGAAAGGGTGTTTCAGAAGTGCTCAATCAAAAGTAAAGTTCAACTCTGTTAGGTGAATGCAAAGAACAGAAAGGAGTTTCACAGAATGCTTCTGTGTAGTTTGTATTTGTAGGTATTACTTTTTCCGCTACAGGCTTCTTAGCGCTCCGAATGTCCACTTGTATTTTCTAAAGAAAGAGTGTTTCAGAACTTCTCAATCAAAAGTAAGGTTCAACTCCGTTAGTTGAATGCACAGAACAGAGAGAAGTTTCACAGATAGCCACTGTGTAGTTTTTATGTGAACTTTTTCCTTTTTCCACTATAGTACTCTTAGCGCCCTGAATGTCCACTTGTATTTTCTACAGAAAGCGTGTTTCAGAGCTGCTCAAGCAAAACTGAGGTTCAACTCTGTTAGTTGAATTCACAGAACAGTAAGAAGTTTCACAGATTTCTTCTGTGCAGTTTTTATTTTAAAATATTCCTTTTCTACTCTAGGCCTCTAAGCGCTGTGAATGTACAATTGCATTTTCTACAGAAAGAGAGTTTCAGTACTGCTCAATCAAAAGTAAGGTTAAACTCTGTTAGTTGAATGCACAGAACAGAAAGAAGTTTCACAGAATGCTTCTTTGTAGTTTTTATTTGAAGATATTTCTTTTTCCGCTATAGGCCTCTTAGCGCTCCGAAGGTCCACTTGCATTTTCTACAGAAAGAGTGTTTCAGAACTGCTCAATCAAAAGTAAGGTTAAACTCTGTTATTTGAATGCACAGTACAGAAAGAAGTTTCACAGATTGCTTCTGTGTAGTTTTTGTTTGAAGATATTCCTTTTTCTACTATGGGCCTCTTAGCGCCATGAATGTCCACTTGCATTTTCTGCAGAAAGAGTGTTTCATAACTGCTCAATATAAACTAAGGTTCAACTCTGTTAGTTGAATGCACAGAACAGTAAGAAGTTTCACAGATTGCTTCTGTGTAGCTTTTATTTGAACATATTCATTTTTCCGCTATAGGCCTCTTAGCGCCCTGAATGTTCACTAGCATTATCTACAGAAAGAGTGTTTCAGAACTGCTCAATAATAACTAAGGTTCAACTCTGTTAGTTGAATGCACAGAACAGTAAGAAGTTTCAAAGATTGCTTCTGTGTGGTTTTCATTTGAAGATATTCCTTTTCCCATTATAGGCCTCTCAGCGCCCTGAATATCCACTTGCATTTTCCACAGAAAGAGTGTTTCAGAACTGCTCAATAAAAACTACCGTTCAATTATGTTAGTTGAATGCACAGAACGGAAAGAAGTTTCACAGATTGCTTCTTTGTAGTTTTTGTTTGAAGATATTCCATTTTCCACTATAGGCCTCTTAGCGCCATGAATGTCCACTTGCATTTTCTACAGAAAGAGAGTTTCAGAACTGTTCATTCAAAATTAAGGTTCAACTGTGTTAGTTTAAAGAATAGAACCGTAAGAAGTTTCACAGATTGCTTCTGTGTAGTTTTTATTTGAAGGTATTCCTTTTTCCACCATAGGCCTCTTAGCGCCCTGAATGTCCACTTGCATTTTCTACAGAAAGGGTGTTTCAGAACTGCTCAATCAAAAGTAAGGTTGAACTCTGTTAGTTGAATGCACAGAACTGAAAGAAGTTTCACAGATAGCTCCTTTGTAGTTTTTATTTGAACATATAACTTTTTCAACTATAGGCCTCTTAGCGCTCTGTATGTTCACTTGCATTTTCAGCAGAAAGAGTGTCTCATTACTGCTCAATATAAACTAAGGTTCAACTCTGTTAGTTGAATGCACAGAACAGTTAGAAGTTTCACAGATTGCTTCTGTGCAGTTTTTATTTGAAAATATTCCTTTTTCCACTATAGGCCTCTTAGCTCCCTGAATGTCCAATTGCATTTTCTATAGAAAGGGTGTTTCAGAAGTGCTCAATCAAAAGTAAGGTTCAACTCTGTTAGATGAATGCAAAGAACAGAAAGAAGTTTAACAGAATGCTTCTGTGTAGTTTGTACTTGAAGGTACTATTTTTCCGCTATAGGCCTCTTAGCGCTCCTAATGTCCACTTGCATTTTCTACAGAAAGAGTGTTTCAGAACTTCTCAATCAAAAGTAAGTTTCAACTCCGTTAGTTGAATGCACAGAACAGAGAGTATTTTCACAGATAGCTTCTGTGTAGTTTATATGTGAACTTTTTCCTTTTTCCACTATAGTCCTCTTAGCGCCCTGAATGTCCACTTGTATTTTCTACAGAAAGAGTGTTTCAGAACTGCTCAATCAAAACTGAGGTTCAATTCTGTTAGTTGAATGCACAGAACAGTAAGTAGTTTCACAGATTTCTTCTGTGCAGTATTTATATTAAAATATTCCTTTTCCACTATAGGCCTCTTAGCGCACTGAATGTCCAATTGCATTTTCTACAGAAAGAGTGTTTCAGAACTGCTCAATCAAAAGTAAGGTTAAACTCCGTTAGTTGAATGCAGAGAACAGAAAGAAGTTTCACAGAATGCTTCTGTGTAGTTTTTATTTGAAGATATTACTTTTTCCGCTATAGGCCTCATAGCGCTCCGAAGGTCCACTTGCATTTTCTGAAGAAAGAGTGTTTCAGAACTGCTCAATCAAAAGTAAGGTTCAACACTGTTAGTTGAATGCACAGAACAGAAAGAAGTTTCACAGATTGCTTCTGTGTATTTTTTGTTTGAAAGTGTTCCTTTTTCTTCTATGGGCCTCTTAGCACCATGAATGTCCTCTTGCATTTTCTACAGAAAGAGTGTTTCAGAACTGCTCAGTCAAAAGTAAGGTTCAACACTGTTAGTTGAATGCACAGAACAGAAAGAAGTTTCACAGATTGCTTCTGTGTAGTTTTTGTTTGAAGATATTACTTTTTCTACTATGGGCCTCTTAGCACCATGAATGTCCTCTTGCATTTTCTACAGAACTAGTGTTTAGAACTGCTCAATCAAAACTAAGGTTCAACTCTGTTAGTTGAATGCACAGAACAGAGAGAAGTTTCACAGATATCTTCTGTGAAGTTTTTATTTGAACTTATTCCTTTTTCCACTACAGGCCTCTTTGCGCCCTGAATGTCCAATTGTATTTTCTACAGAAAGAGTGTTTCAGAACTGCTCAATGAAAACTAACGTTCAACTCTGTTATTTGAATGCACAGAACACAAAGAAGTTTCACAGATTGCTTCTTTGTAGTTTTTGTTTGAAGATATTCCCTTTTCCACTATAGGCCCCTTAGTGCCATGAATGTCCACTTGCATTTTCTACAGAAAGAGTGTTTCAGAACTGTTCAATCAAAATTAAGGTTCAACTGTGTTAGTTTAAAGAACAGAACAGTAAGAAGTTTCACAGATTGCTTCTGTGTAGTTTTTATTTGAAGTTATTCCTTTTTCCACTATAGGCCTCTTAGCGCCCTGAATGTCCACTTGCATTTTCTACAGAAATGTTGTTTCAGAACTGCTCAATCAAAAGTAAGGTTGAACTCTGTTAGTTGAATGCCCGTAACTGTAAGAAGTTTCGCAGATAGCTTCTTTGTAATTTTTATTTGAACATATAGCTTTTTCAACTATAGGCCTGTTAGCGCCCTGAATGTTCACATGAATTTTCTGCAGAAAGAGTGTTTCATAACTGCTCAATATAAATTAAGGTTCAACTCTGTTTGTTGAATGCACAGAACAGTAAGAAGTTTCACAGATTGCTTCTGTGTCGTACTTATTTGAACATATTCATTTTTCCGCTATATGCCTCTTTGCGCTCCGAAGGTCCACTTGCATTTTCTACAGAAAGAGTGTTTCAGAACTGCTCAATCAAAAGTAAGATTCAAATCTGTTAGTTGAATGCACAGGACAGAAAGAAGTTTCACAGATTGCTTCTGTGTAGTTTTTCTTTTAAGATATTACTTTTTCTACAATTGGCCTCTTAGCGCCATGCATGTCTACTTGCATTTTCTACAGAAAGAGTGTTTCAGAACTGCTCAATCAAATCTAAGGTTTAACTCTGTTAGTTGAATGCACAGAACAGAGAGAAGTTTCACAGATATCTTCTGTGTAGTTTTTATTTGAAGATATTCCTTTTTCCACTTTAGGCCTCTTAGCGCCCTGAATGTCCACTTGCATTTTCTACAGAAAGGGTGTTTCAGAACTGCTCAATCAAAAGTAATGTTCAACTCTGTTAGTTGAATGCACAGAACAGAAAGAAGTTTCACAGAATGTTTCTGTGTAGTTTTTATTTGAAGATATTACTTTTTCCGCTGTAGGCTTCTTAGCGCTCCGAATGTCCGCTTGCATTTTCTACAGAAAGAGTGTTTCAGAACTGCTCAATCAAAAGTAAGGTTCAACTCTTTTAGTTGAATGCACAGAACAGAAAGAAGTTTCACAGATTGCTTCTGTGTAGTTTTTGTTTGAAGATATTCCATTTTCTATTATGGGCCTCTTAGCGCCATGAATGTCCACTTGCATTTTCTCCAGAAAGAGTGTTTCAGAAGTGCTCAATCAAAAGTAACTTTCTACTCTCTTAGTTGAATGTACGGAACAGAAAAATGTTTCACAGATTGCTTCTGTGTAATTTTTATTTGAACATATTCCTTTTTCCACTATAGCCCTCTTTGTGCCCTGAATATTCACATGCATTTTCTACAGAAAGAGTGTTTCAGAACTGCTGAATCAAAACTAAGGTTCAACTCTGTTAGTTGAATGCACAGAATAGAAAGATGTTTCACAGATTGCTTCTGTGTAGTTTTCATTTGAAGACATTCCTTTTTCCACTGTAGGCTTCATAGCGCCATGAATATCCACTTGCATTTTCTACAGAAAGTGTGTTTCTGAACTGCTCAATCAAAAGTAAGTTTGAACTCTGTTAGTTGAATGCACAGAACTGTAAGAAGTTTCACAGATATCTTCTTTGTAGTTTTTATTTGAACATATACCTTTTTCAACTATAGGCCTCTTAGCGCCCTGAATGTTCACTTGCATTTTCTATAGAAAGGGTGTTTCATAAGTGCTCAATAAAAACTAAGGTTCAACTCTGTTAGTTGAATGCACAGAACAGTAAGATGTTTCACAGATTGCTTCTGTGTAGTTTTTATTTGAACATATTCATTTTTCCACTATAGGCCTCTTAGCACCCAGAATGTCCACCTGCATTTTCTACAGAAAGAGTGTTTCAGAACTGCTCAATAAAAACTACCGTTCAACTATGTTAGTTGAATGCACAGAACAGTAAGAAGTTTCTCAGATTGCTTCTGTGTAGTTTTTATTTGAAAATATTCCTTTTTCCACTATAGGCCTCTTAGCTCCCTGAATGTCCAATTGCATTTTCTATAGAAAGGGTGTTTCAGAAGTGCTCAATCAAAAGTAAGGTTCAAATCTGTTAGGTGAATGCAAAGAACGGAAAGGAGTTTCACAGAATGCTTCTGTGTAGTTTGTATTTATAGGTATTACTTTTTCCGCTATAGGCTTCTTAGCGCTCCGAATGTCCACTTGCGTTTTCTACAGAAAGAGTGTTTCAGAACTTCTCAATCAAAAGTAAGGTTCAACTCCGTTAGTTGAATGCACAGAACAGAGGGAAGTTTAACAGATAGCTTCTGTGTAGGTTTTATGTGAACTTTTTCCTTTTTCCACTATAGTACTCTTAGCGCCCTGAATGTCCACTAGTATTTTCTACAGAAAGTGTGTTTCAGAACTGCTCAAGCAAAACTGAGGTTCAACTCTGTTAGGTGAATTCACAGAACAGTAAGAAGTTTCACAGATTTCTTCTGTGCAGTTTTTATTTGAAAATATTCCTTTTCCAGTATAGGCCTCTAAGCGCTGTGAATGTACAATTGCATTTTCTACAGAAAGAGAGTTTCAGTACTGCTCAATCAATATTAAGGTTAAACTCTGTTAGTTGAATGCACAGAACAGAAAGAAGTTTCACAGAATGCTTCTTTGTAGTTTTTATTTGAAGATATTACTTTTTCCGCTATAGGCCTCTTAGCGCTCCGAATGTCCACTTGCATTTTCTACAGAAAGAGTGTTTCAGAACTGCTCAATCAAAAGTAAGGCTCAACTCTGTTAGTTGAATGCACAGTACAGAAAGAAGTTTCACAGATTGCTTCTGTGTAGTTTTTGTTTGAAGATATTCCTTTTTCTACTATGGGCCTCTTAGCGCCATGAATGTCCACTTGCATTTTCTGCAGAAAGAGTGTTTCATAACTGCTCAATATAAACTATGGTTCAACTCTGTTAGTTGAATGCACAGAACAGTAAGAAGTTTCACAGATTGCTTCTGTGTAGCTTTTATTTGAACATATTCATTTTTCCGCTATAGGCCTCTTAGCGCCCTTAATGTTCACTTGCATTTTCTACAGAAAGAGTATTTCATAGCTGCTCAATATAAACTAAGGTTCAACTCTGTTAGTTGAATGCACAGAACAGTAAGAAGTTTCACAGATTGCTTCTGTGTAGTTTTTATTTGAAGATATTCCTTTTTCCACCATAGGCCTCTTAGCACCCTGCATGTCCACTTGCATTTTCTACAGAAAGAGTGTTTCAGAACTGCTCAAATGTAAGGTTCAACTCTGTTAGTTGAATGCAGAGAAAAGAAAGAAGTTTCACCGAATGCTTCTCTTTAGTTTTTATTTCAAGATATTCCTTTTTCCGCTATAGGCCTCTTAGCCCTCCGAATGTCCACTTGCATTCTCTACAGAAAGTGTGTTTCAGAAATTCTCAATGAAAAGTAAGGTTCAACTCTGTTAGCTGAATTCACAGAACTGTAAGAAGTTTCACAGATTGCTTCTGTGTAGTTTTTATTTGAAAATATTCCTTTTTCAACTATAGGCCTCTTAGCGCCCTGAATTTTCTCTTGCATTTTCTGCAGACAGAGTGTTTCAGAAGTGCTCAATCAAAACTAAGGTTCAACTCTGTTAGTTGAATGCACAGAACAGAAAGAAGTTTCACAGATAGCTTCTGTGTAGTTTTTAATTGAATATATTACTTTTTACATTACAGCCTCTTAGCGCCATGAATGTCCACTTGCATTTTCTACAGAAAGAGTGTTTCAGAACTGCTCAATCAAAACTATGTTTCAACTCTGTTAGTAGAAAGCACAGAACACAAAGAAGTTTCACAGATTGTTTCTGTGTAGTTTTTATTTGAAGATATTCCTTTTTCCACTATAGGCCTCTTAGCGAGATGAATGTCCACTTGCATTTTCTAGAGAAAGAGAGTTTCAGAACTGCTCCATCAAAAGTAAGCTTCAAATCTGTTAGTTGAATGCACAGAAGAGAAAGAAGTTTCACAGAATGCTTCTGTGTAGTTTTTATTTGAAGACATTCCTTTTACCGCTATAGGCTTCTTAGCGCTCCGAATGTCCACTTGCATTTTCTACAGAAGGAGTGTTTCAGAACTGTTCAATCAAAAGTAAGGTTGAACTCTGTTAGCTGAATGCACAGAACAGAAAGTTGTTTCACAGATTGCTTCTGTGTAGTTTTTATTTGAACATATTCATTTTTCCGCTATACGCCTCTTAGCGCCATGAATGTCCACTTGCATTTTCTACAGAAAGAGTGTTTCAGAACTGCTCAATAATAACTAAGGTTCAAATCCGTTAGCTGAATGCACAGAACAGAAAGAAGTTTCACCGATTGCTTCTATGTAGTTTTTGTTTCAAGATATTCCCTTTTCCACCATAGGCCTCTTAGCGCCATGAATGTCCACTTGCATTTACTACAGAAAGAGTGTTTCAGAACTGCTCAATCAAAAGTAAGTTTCAACCCTGTTAGTTGAATGCACAGAACAGAGAGAAGTTTCACAGATATCTTCTGTGTAGTTTTTATTTGAACTTATTCCTTTTTCCGCTATAGGCCTCTTAGCGCCCTGAATGTCCACTTGTATTTCCTACAGAAATAGAGTTTCAGAACTGCTCAATCCAAACTAAGGTTCAACTCTTTTAGTTGAATGCACAGAACAGAAAGAAGTTTCACAGATTGCTTCTTTGTAGTTTTTGTTTGAAGATAATCCCTTTTCCACTATAGGCCTCTGGGTGCCAAGAATGTCCACTTGCATTTTCTACAGAAAGAATGTTTCAGAACTGTTCAATCAAAATTAAGGTTCAACTGTGTTAGTTTAAAGAACAGAACTGTAATAAGTTTCACAGATTGCTTCTGTGTAGTTTTTATTTGAAGGTATTCCTTTTTCCTCCATAGGCCTCTTAGCGCCCTGAATGTCCACTTGCATTTTCTACAGAAAGGGTGTTTCAGAACTGCTCAATCAAAAGTAAGGTTGAACTCTGTTAGTTGAATGCACAGAACTGTAAGAAGTTTCACAGATAGCTTCTTTGTAGTTTTTATTTGAACATATACCTTTTTCAACTATAGGCCTCTTAGAGCCCTGAATGTTCACTTGCATTTTCTACAGAAAGAGTGTTTCAGAACTGCTGAATAATAACTAAGGTTCAACTCTGTTAGTTGAATGCACAGAACAGTAAGAAGTTTCACAGATTGCTTCTGTGTGGTTTTTATTTGAATATATTCCTTTTCCCACTATAGGCCTCTCAGCGCCCTGAATGTCCACTTGCATTTTCTACAGAAAGAGTGTTTCAGAACTGCTCAATAAAAACTACCGCTCAACTATGTTAGTTGAATGCACAGAACAGTAAGAAGTTGGGCAGATTGATTCTGTGCAGTTTTTATTTGAAAATATTCCTTTTTCCACTATAGGCCTCTTAGCTCCCTGAATGTCCAATTGCATTTTGTATAGAAAGGGTGTTTCAGAAGTGCTCAATCAAAAGTAAGGTTCAACTCTGTTAGATGAATGCAAAGAACAGAAATAAGTTTCACAGAATGCTTCGGTGCAGTTTTTATTTGAAGATATTATTTTTTCCACCGTAGGCCTCTTAGCGCTCCGATGGTCCACTAGCATTTTCTACAGAAAGAGTGTTTCGGAACTGCTCAATCAAATGTAAGGTTCAACCCTGTTAGTTGAATGCACAGAACAGAAAGTAGTTTCACAGATTGCTTCTGTGTAGTTTTCGTTTGAAGATATTCCTTTTTCTACTATGGGCCTCTTAGCGCCATGAATGTCCACTTGCATTTTCTACAGAAAGAGTGTTTCAGAACTGCGCAATGAAAACTAAGGTTAAACTCTGTTAGTAGAATGCACAGAACAGAGGGAAGTTTCACAGATATCTTCTGTGTAGCTTTTATTTGAACTTATTCCTTTTTCCACTACAGGCCTCTTAGCGCCCTGAATGTCCACTTGTATTTTCTACAGAAAGAGTGTTTCAGAACTGCTCAATCCAAACTAAGGTTCTACTCTGTTAGTTAAATGCACAGAACAGAATGAAGTTTCACAGATTGCTTCTTTGTAGTTTTTGTTTGAAGATATTCCCTTTTCCACTATGGGCCTCTTAGCGCCATGAATGTCCACATGCATTTTCTACAGAAAGAGTGTTTCAGAACTGTTCAATCAAAATTAAGGTTCAACTGTGTTAGTTTAAATAACAGAACCATAAGAAGTTTCACAGATTGCTTCTGTGTAGTTTTTATTTGAAGGTATTCCTTTTTCCACCATAGGCCTCTTAGCGCCCTGAATGTCCACTGGCATTTTCTATAGAAAGGGTGTTTCAGAACTGCTCAATCAAAAGCAAGGTTGAACTCTGTTAGTTGAATGCACAGAACTGTAAGTAATTTCACAGATAGCTTCTTTGTAGTTTTTATATGAACATATACCTTTTTCAAATATAGGCCTCATAGCGCCCTGAATGTTCACTTGCATTTTCTGCAGAAAGCGTGCTTCATAACTGCTCAATATAAACTAAGGTTCAACTCTGTTAGTTGAATTCACAGAACAGTAAGAATTTTCACAGATTGCTTCTGCGTAGTTTTTATTTGAACATATTCATTTTTCCGCTATAGGCCTCTTAGCGCCCTGAATGTTCACTTGCATTTTCTACAGAAAGAGTGTTTCAGAACTGCTCAATAATAACTAAGGTTCAACTATGTTAGTTGAATGCACAGAACAGTAAGAAGTTTCACAGATTGCTTCTGTGTGGTTGTTATTTGAAGATATTCCTTTTCCCACTATAGGCCTCTCAGCGCCCTGACTGTCCACTTGCATTTTCTACAGAAAGAGTGTTTCAGAACTGCTCAATAAAAACTACCGTTCAAATATGTTAGTTGAATGCACATCACAGTAAGAAGTTTTGCAGATTTCTTCTGTGCAGTTTTTATTTGAGAATATTCCTTTTTCCACTATAGGTCTCTTAGCTCCCTGAATGTCCAATTGCATTTTCTATAGAAAGGGTGTTTCAGAAGTGCTCAATCAAAACTAAGGTTCAACTCTGTTAGATGAATGCAAAGAACAGAAAGAAGTTTCACAGAATGCTTCTGTGTAGTTTGTATTTTAAGGTATTACTTTTTCCGCTATAGGCCTCTTAGCGCCCTGAATGTCCAATTGCATTTTCTACAGTAAGAGTGTTTCAGAACTGCTCAATCAATTGTAAGGTTAAACTCTGTTAGTTGAATGCACAGAACAGAAAGAAGTTTCACAGAATGCTTCTGTGTGTTTTTATTTGAAGATATTACTTTTTCCGCTATAGGCCTCTTAGCGCTCCGAAGGTCCACTTGCATTTTCTACAGAAAGAGTGTTTCAGAACTGCGCAATCAAAACTAAGGTTAAACTCTGTTAGTTGAATGCACAGAACAGAGGGAAGTTTCACAGATATTTTCTGTGTAGATTTTATTTGAACTTATTCCTTTTTCCACTACAGGCCTCTTAGCGCCCTGAATGTCCACTTGTATTTTCTACAGAAAGAGTGTTTCAGAACTGCTCAATCCAAACTAAGGTTCAACTCTGTTAGTTGAATGCACAGAACAGAATGAAGTTTCACAGATTGCTTCTTTGTAGTTTTTGTTTGAAGATATTCCCTTTTCCACTATGGGCCTCTTAGCGCCATGAATGTCCACTTGCATTTTCTACAGAAAGAGTGTTTCAGAACTGTTCAATCAAAATTAAGGTTCAACTGTGTTAGTTTAAATAACAGAACCATAAGAAGTTTCACAGATTGCTTCTGTTTAGTTTTTATTTGAAGGTATTCCTTTTTCCACCATAGGCCTCTTAGCGCCCTGAATGTCCACTGGCATTTTCTATAGAAAGGGTGTTTCAGAACTGCTCAATCAAAAGCAAGGTTGAACTCTGTTAGTTGAATGCACAGAACTGTAAGAAGTTTCACAGATAGCTTCTTGGTAATTTTATATGAACATATACCTTTTTCAACTATAGGCCTCATAGCGCCCTGAATGTTCACTTGCATTTTCTGCAGAAAGCGTGCTTCATAACTGCTCAATATAAACTAAGGTTCAACTCTGTTAGTTGAATGCACAGAACAGTAAGAAGTTTCACAGATTGCTTCTGCGTAGTTTTTATTTGAACATATTCATTTTTCCGCTATAGGCCTCTTAGCGCCCTGAATGTTCACTTGCATTTTCTACAGAAAGAGTGTTTCAGAACTGCTCAATAATAACTAAGGTTCAACTATGTTAGTTGAATGCACAGAACAGTAAGAAGTTTCACAGATTGCTTCTGTGTGGTTGTTATTTGAAGATATTCCTTTTCCCACTATAGGCCTCTCAGCGCCCTGACTGTCCACTTGCATTTTCTACAGAAAGAGTGTTTCAGAACTGCTCAATAAAAACTACCGTTCAACTATGTTAGTTGAATGCACAGAACAGTAAGAAGTTTCGCAGATTGCTTCTGTGCAGTTTTTATTTGAAAATATTCCTTTTTCCACTATAGGCCTCTTAGCTCCCTGAATGTCCAATTGCATTTTCTATAGAAAGGGTGTTTCAGAAGTGCTCAATCAAAAGTAAGGTTCAACTCTGTTAGATGAATGCAAAGAACAGAAAGAAGTTTCACAGAATGCTTCTGTGTAGTTTGTATTTTAAGGTATTACTTTTTCCGCTATAGGCCTCTTAGCGCTCCAAATGTCCACTTGCATTTTCTACAGAAAGAGTGTTTCAGAACTTCTCAATCAAAAGAAAGGTTCAACTCCGTTAGTTGAATGCACAGAACAGAGAGAAGTTTCACAGATAGCTTCTGTGTAGTTTTTATGTGAACTTATTTCCTTTTTCCACTATAGTCCTGTTAGCGCCCTGAATGTCCACTTTTATTTTCTACAGAAAGTGTTTCAGAACTGCTCAATCAAAACTGAGGTTCAACTTTGTTAGTTGAATGCACAGAACAGTAAGAAGTTTCACAGATTACTTCTGTGCAGTTTTTATTTGAAAATATTCCTTTTCCACTATAGGCCTCTTAGCGCCCTGAATGTCCAATTGCATTTTCTACAGAAAGAGTGTTTCAGAACTGCTCAATCAAAAGTAAGGTTAAACTCTGTTAGTTGAATGCACAGAACAGAAAGTACTTTCACAGAATGCTTCTGTGTAGTTTTCATTTGAAGATATTACTTTTTCCGCTATAGGCCTCTTAGCGCTCCGAAGGTCCACTTGCATTTACTACAGAAAGAGTGTTTCAGAACTGCTCAATCAATGGTAAGGTTCAACTCTGTTAATTGAATGCACAGAACAGAAAGAAGTTTCACAGATTGCTTCTGTGTAGTTTTTGTTTGAAGATATTCCTTTTTCTACTATATGCCTCTTAGCGCCATGAATGTCCACTTGCATTTTCTACTGAAAGAGTGTTTCAGAACTGCTCAAGCAAAACTAAGGTTCAACTCTGTTAGTTGAATGCACAGAACGGAAAGAAGTTTCACAGATTGCTTCTTTGTAGTTTTTGTTTGAAGATATTCCCTTTTCCACTATAGGCCTCTTAGCGCCATGAATGTCCACTTGCATTTTCTACAGAAAGAGTGTTTCAGAAATTTTCGATCAAAATTAAGGTTCAACTGTGTTAGTTTAAATAACAGAACCGTAAGAAGTTTCACAGATTGCTTCTGTGTAGTTTTTATTTGAAGGTATTCCTTTTTCCACAATAGGCATCTTAGCGCCCTGAATGTCCACTTGCATTATCTACAGAAAGTGTGTTTCAGAACTGCTCAATCAAAAGTAAGGTTGACATCTGTTTGTTGAATGCACAGAACTGTAATTAGTTTCACAGATAGCTTCTTTGTAGTTTTTATTTGAACATATAACTTTTTCAACTATAGGCCTCTTAGCGCCCTGAATGTTCACTTGCATTTTCTGCAGAAAGAGTGATTCATAACTGCTCAATATAAACTAAGGTTCAACTCTGTTAGTTGAATGCGCAGAACAGTAAGAAGTTTCACAGATTGCTTCTGTGTAGTTTTTATTTGAACATATTCATTTTTCCGCTATAGGCCTCTTAGCGCCCTGAATGTTCACTTGCATTTTCTACAGAAACTGTGTTTCAGAACTGCTCAATAATAACTATGGTTCAACTCTGTTAGTTGAATGCATAGAACAGTAAGAAGTTTCACAGATTGTTTCTGTGTGTTTTTTATTTGAAGATATTCCTTTTCCCACTATACGCCTCTCAGCGCCCGGAATGTCCACTTGCATTTTCTACAGAAAGAGTGTTTCAGAACTGCTCAATAAAAACTACCCTTCAACTATGATTGTTGAATGCACAGAACAGAAAGCAGTTTCGCAGATTGCTTCTGTGCAGTTTGTATTAGAAAATATTCCTTTTTCCATTTTAGGCCTCTTAGCTCCCTGAATGTCCAATTGCATTTTTGATAGAAAGGGTGTTTCAGAAGTGCTCAATCAAAGTAAGGATCAACTCTGATAGATGAATGCAAAGAACAGAAATAAGTTTCACAGAATGCTTCTGTGTAGTTTGTATATGAAGCTATTACTTTTTCCGCTATAGGCCTCTTAGCGCTCCGAATGTCCACTTGCATTTTCTACAGAAAGAGTGATTCAGAACTTCTCAATCAAATGTAAGGTTCAACTCCATTAGTTGAATGCACAGAACAGAGAGAATTTTCACAGAGAGCTTCTGTGTAGTTTTTATGTGAACTTTTTGTTTTTTCCACTATAGTCCTCTTAGCGCCCTGAATGTCCACTTGTATTTTCTACAGAAAGAGTGTTTCAGAACTGCTCAATCAAAACTGAGGTTCAACTTTGTTAGTTGAATGCACAGAAAAGTAAGAAATTTCACAGATTTCTTCTGTGCAGTTTTTATTTGAAAATATGCCTTTTCCACTATAGGCCTCTTAGCGCCCTGAATGTCCAATTGCATTTTCTACAGTAAGAGTGTTTCAGAACTGCTCAATCAATTGTAAGGTTAAACTCTGTTAGTTGAATGCACAGAACAGAAAGAAGTTTCACAGAATGCTTCTATGTAGTTTTTATTTGAAGATATTACTTTTTCCGCTATAGGCCTCTTAGCGCTCCGAAGGTCCACTTGCATTTTCTACAGAAAGAGTGTTTCAGAAATGCTCGATCAAAAGTAAAGTTCAACTCGGTTAGTTGAATGCACAGAACAGAGAGAAGATTCACAGATATCTTCTGTGTAGTTTTTATGTGAACTTATTACTTTTTCCACTATAGGCCTCTTAGCGCCCTGAATGTCCACTTGTATTTTCTACAGAAAGAGTGTTTCAGAACTGCTCAATAAAAACTGAGGATCAACTCTGTTAGTTGAATGCACAGAACAGAAAGAAGTTTCACAGATTGCTTCTGTGTAGTTTTTGTTTGAAGATATTCCTTTTTCTACTATGGGCCTCTTAGCGCCATGAATGTCCACTTGCATTTTCTACAGGAAGAGTGTTTCAGAACTGCTCAATCAAAGCTAAGTTTCAACTCTGTTAGTTGAATGCACAGAACAGAGAAAATTTCACAGATATCTTCTGTGTAGTTTTTATTTGAACTTAATCATTTTTCCACTATAGGCCTCTTAGCGCCCTGCATATCCACTTGTATTTTCTACAGAAAGAGTGTTTCAGAACTGTTCAATCAAAACTAAGTTTCAACTGTGTTAGTTGAATGCACAGAACAGAAAGAAGTTTCACAGATTGCTTCTTTGTAGTTTTTGTTTGAAGATATTCCCTTTTCCACTATAGGCCTCTTAGCGGCAGGAATGTCCACTTGCATTTTCTACAGAAAGAGTGTTTCAGAACTGTTCAATCAAATTTAAGTTTCAACTGTGTTAGTTTAAAGAACAGAACCATAAGTAGTTTCACAGATTGCTTCTGTGTAGTTTTTATTTGAAGGTATTCCTTTTTCCACCATAGGCCACTTAGCGCCCTCAATGTCCACTTGCATTTCCTACAGAAAGGGTGTTTCAGAACTGCTCTATCAAAAGTAAGTTTGAGCTCTGTTAGTTGAATGCACAGAACTGTAAGAAGTTTCACAGATAGCTTCTTTGTAGTTTTTATTTGAACATATAGCTTTTTCAACTATAGGCCTCTTAGTGCCCTGAATGTTCACTTGCATTTTCTGCAGAAAGAGTGTTTCATAACTGCTCAATATAAACTAAGGTTCAACTCTGTTAGTTGAATTCAAAGAACAGTAAGAAGTTTCACAGATTGCTTCGGTGTAGTTTTTATTTGAACATATACATTTTTCTGCTATAGGCCTCTTAGCGCCCTGAATGTCCAATTGCATTTTCTATAGAAAGGGTGTTTCAGAAGTGCTCAATCAAAAGTAAGGTTCAACTCTGTTAGATGAATGAAAAGAACAGAAAGAAGTTTCACAGAATGATTCTGTGTAGTTTGTATTTGAAGGTATTACTTTTTCCTCTATAGGCCTCTTAGCGCTCCGAAGGTCCACTTGCGTTTTCTACAGAAAGATTGTTTCAGAGCTTCTCAATCAAAAGTAAGGTTCAACTACGTTCGTTGAAAACACAGAACAGAGAGAAGTTTCACAGATAGCTTCTTTGTAGTTTTTATGTGAACTTTTTCCTTTTTCCACTATAGTCCTCTTAACGCCCTGAATGTCCACTTGTATTTTCTACAGAAAGTGTGTTTCAGAACTGCTCAATCAAAACTGAGGTTCAACTCTGATAGTTGAATGCACAGAACAGTACGAAGTTTCACAGACTTCTTCTGTGCAGTTTTTATTTGAAAATATCCTTTTTCCACTATAGGCCTCTTAGCGCCCTGAATGTCCAATCGCATTTTCTACAGAAAGAGTGTTTCAGAACTGCTCAATCAAAAGTAAGGTTCAACTCTGTTTGTTGAATGCACAGAACAGAAAGAAGTTTCACAGAATGTTTCTGTGTAGTTTTTCATTGAAGATATTCCTCTTTCTACTATGGGCCTCTCAGCGCCATGAATGTCCACTTGCATTTTGTACAGAAAGAGTGTTTCAGAACTTCTCAATCAAAACTAAGGTTCAACTCTGTTAGTTGAATGCACAGAACAGAAAGAAGTTTCACAAATATCTTCTGTGTAGTTTTTATTTGAACTTATTCCTTTTTCCACTATAGGCCTATTAGCGCCCTGAATGTCCACTTACATTTTCTACAGAAAGGGTGTTTCAGAACTGCTCAATAAAAAGTAAGGTTGAACTCTGTTAGTTGAATGCACAGAACTCTAAGAAGTTTACAGATAGCATCTTTGTAGTTTTTATTTGAACATATACCTTTTTCAACTATAGGCCTCTTAGCGCCCTGAATGTTCACTTGCATTTTCTGCAGAAAGAGTGTTTCATAACTGCTCAATACAAACTAAGGTTCACCTCTGTTAGTTCAATGCACAGAACAGTAAGAAGTTTCACAGATTGCTTCTGTGTAGTTTTTATTTGAACATATCAATTTTTTCGCTATAGGCCTCTTAGCGCCCTGAATGTTCACTTGCATTTTCTACAGAAAGAGTGTTTCAGAACTGCTCAATAATAACTAAGGTTCAACTCTGTTAGTTAAATGCACAGAACAGTAAGAAATTTCACAGATTGCTTCTGTGTGGTTTTTATTTGAAGATATTCCTTTTCCCACTATAGACCTCTCAGCGCCCTGAATGTCCACTTGCATTTTCTACAGAAAGAGTGTTTCAGAACTGCTCAATAAAAACTACAGTTCAACTATGTTAGTTGAATGCACAGAACAGTAAGAAGTTTCGCAGATTGCTTCTGTGTAGTTTTTATTTGAAAATATTCCTTTTTCCACTATAGGCCTCTTAGCTCCCTGAATGTCCAATTGCATTTTCTATAGAAAGGGTGTTTCAGAAGTGCTCAATCAAAAGTAAGGTTCAACTCTGTTAGATGAATGCAAAGAACAGAAAGAAGTTTCACAGAATGCTTCTGTGTAGTTTGTATTAGAAGGTATTACTTTTTCCGCTATTGGCCTCTTAGCGCTCCGAAAGTCCACTTGCATTTTCTACAGAAAGAGTGTTTCAGAACTTCTCAATCAAAAGTAAGTTTCAACTCCGTTAGTTGAATGCACAGAACAGAGAGAAGTTTCACAGACAGCTTCTGTGTAGTTTTTATGTGAACTTTTTCCTTTTTCCACTATAGTCCCCTTAGCACCCTGAATGTCCAATTGTATTTTCTACAGAAACAGTGTTTCAGTACTGCTCAATCAAAACTGAGGTTCAACTCTGTTAGTTGAATGCACAGAACAGTAAGAAGTTTCACAGATTTCTTCTGTGCAGTTTTTATTTGAAAATATTCCTTTTCCACTATAGGCCTCTTAGTGCATCGAATGTCCAATTGCATTTTCTACAGAAAGAGTGTTTCAGAACTGCTCAATCAAAAGTAAGGTTAAATTCTGTTAGTTGAATGCACAGAACAGAAAGAAGTTTCACAGAATGCTTCTGTGTAGTTTTTATTTGAAGATACTACTTTTTCCGCTATAGGCCTCTTAGCACCCTGAATGTCCACTTGTATTTTCTACAGAAAGAGTGTTTCAGAACTGCTCAATCAAAACTGAGGTTCACCTGTGTTAGTTGAATGCACAGAACAGAAAGAAGTTTCACAGATTGCTTCTTTGTAGTTTTTGTTTGAAGATATTCCCTTTTCCACCATAGTCCTGTTAGCGCCATGAATGTCCACTTGCATTTTCTACAGAAAGAGTGTTTCAGAACTGTTCATTCAAAATTAAGGTTCAACTGTGTTAGTTTAAAGAACAGAACCGTAAGAAGTTTCGCAGATTGCTTCTGTGTAGTTTTTATTGGAAGGTATTCCTTTTTCCACCATAGGCCCCTTAGCGCCCTGAATGTCCACTTGCATTTTCTACAGAAAGGGTGTTTCAGAACTGCTCAATCAAAAGTAAGGTTGAACTCTGTTAGTTGAATGCACAGAATTGTAAGAAGTTTCACAGATAGCTTGTTTGTAGTTTTTATTTGAACATATAACTTTTTCAACTATAGGCCTCTTAGCGCACTGAATGTTCACTTGCATTTTCTGCAGAAAGAGTGTTTCATAACTGCTCAATATAAACTAAGGTTCAACTCTGATAGTTGAATGCACAGAACAGTAAGAAGATTCACAGATATCTTCTGTGTAGTTTTTATTTGAACTTATTCCTTTTTCCACTATAGGCCTCTAAGCGCCCTGAATGTCTACTTGTGTTTTCCGCAGAAAGTGTGTTTCAGAACTGCTCAATAATAACTAAGGTTCAAATCTGTTAGTTGAATGCACAGAACAGAAAGAAGTTTCACAGAATGCTTCTGTGTAGTTTTTATTTGAAGATATTACTTTTTCCGCTGTAGGCCTCTTAGCGCTCCAAAAGTCCACTTGCATTTACTACAGAAAGAGTGTTTCAGAACTGCTCAATCAAAAGTAAGGTTCAACTCTGTTAGTTGAATGCACAGAACAGTAAGAATTTTCACAGATTGCTTCTTTGTGGTTTTTATTTGAAGATATTCCTTTTCCCACTATAGGCCTCTCAGCGCCCTGAATGTCAACTTGCATTTTCTACAGAAAGGGTGTTTCAGAACTGCCCAATAAAAACTACCGTTCAACAATGTTAGTTGAATGCACAGAACAGTAAGTGGTTTCGGAGATTGATTCTGTGCAGTTTTTATTTGAAAATATTCCTTTTTCCACTATAGGCCTCTTAGCTCCCTGAATGTCCAATTGGATTTTCTATAGAAATGGTGTTTCAGAAGTGCTCAATCAAAAGTAAGGTTCAACTCTGTTAGATGAATGCAAAGAACAGAAAGAAGTTTCACAGAATGCTTCTGTGTAGTTCGTATTTGAAGGTATTTCTTTTTCCGATATAGGCCTCTTAGCGCTCCGAAGGTCAACTTCATTCTCTACAGAAAGAGTGTTTCAGAACTTCTCAATCAAAGTAAGGTTCAACTCCGTTAGTTGAATGCACAGAACAGAGAGAAGTTTCACAGATAGCTTCTGTGTAGTTTTTATGTGAACTTTTTCCTATTTCCACTATAGTCCTCTAAGCGCCCTGAATGTCCACTTGTATTTTCTACAGAAAGAGTGTTTCAGAACTGCTCAATCAAAACTGAGGTTCAACTCTGTTATTTGAATGCACAGAACAGTAAGAAGTTTCACAGATTTTTCTGTGCAGATTTTATTTGAAAATATTCCTTTTCCACTGTAGGCCTCTTAGCTCCCCGAATGTCCAATTGCATTTTCTACAGAAAGAGTGTTTCAGAACTGCACAATAAAAAGTAAGGTTACACTCTGTTATTTGAATGCACAGAACAGAAAGAAGTTTCACAGAATGCTTCTGTGTAGTTTTTATTTGAAGATATTCATTTTTCCGCTGTAGGCCTCTTAGCGCTCCAAAAGTCCACTTGCATTTACTACAGAAAGAGTGTTTCAGAACTGCTCAATCAAAAGTAAGGTTCAACTCTGTTAGTTGAATGCACAGAACAGAGAGAAGTTTCACAGATATCTTCTGTGTAGTTTTTATTTGAACATATCCTTTTTCCACTATTGGCCTCTTAGCGCCCTGAATATCCACTTGTATTTTCTACAGAGAGAGTGTTTCAGAACTGCTCAATCAAAACTAAGGTTCAACTCTGTTAGTTGAATGCACAGAACAGAAAGTAGTTTCACAGATTGCTTCTGTGTAGTTTTTGTTTGAAGATATTAAATTTTCTACTATGGGCCTCTTAGCGCCATGAATGTCCACTTGAATTTTCTACAGAAAGAGTGTTTCAGAACTCCTCAATCAAAACTAAGGTTCAACTCTGTTAGTTGAATGCACAGAACAGAGAGAATTTTCACAGATATCTTCTGTGTAGTTTTTATTTGAACTTATTCCTTTTTCCACTATAGGCCTCTTAGCGCCCTGAATGTCCACTTGTATTTTCTACAGAAAGCGTGTTTCAGAACTGCTCAATCAAAACTAAGGTTCAACTCTGTTAGTTGAATGCACAGAACAGGAAGAAGTTTCACAGATTGCTTCTTTGTAGTTTTTGTTTGAAGATATTCCCTTTTCCACTATAGGCCTCTTAGCGCCATGAATGTCCACTTGCATTTTCTACAGAAAGAGTGTTTCAGATCTGTTCAATCAAAATTAAGTTTCAACTGTGTTAGTTTAAAGAACAGAACCGTAAGAAGTTTCACAGATTGCTTCTGTGTAGTTTTTATTTGAAGGTATTCCTTTTTCCACCATATGCCTCTTAGCGCCCTGAATGTCCACTTGCATTTTCTACAGAAAGGGTGTTTCAGAACTGCTCAATCAAAAGTAAGGTTGAACTCAGTTACTGGAATGCACAGAACTGTAAGAAGTTTCACAGATAGCTTCTTTGTAGTTTTTATTTGAACATATACCTTTTTCAACTATAGGCCTCTTAGCGCCCTGAATTTTCACTTGCATTTTCTGCAGAAAGTGTGTTTCATAACTGCTCAATATAAACTAAGGTTCAACTCTGTTAGTTGAATGCACAGAACAGTAAGAAGTTTCACAGATTGCTTCTGTGTAGTTTTATTTGAACATATTCATTTTTCCGCTATAGTCCTCTTAGCACCCTGAATGTTCACTTGCATTTCCTCCAGAAAGAGTGTTTCAGAACTGCTCAATAATAACTAAGGTTCAACTCTGTTAGTTGAATGCACAGAACAGCAAGATGTTTCAGAGATTGCTTCTGTGTGGTTTTCATCTGAAGATATTCCTTTTCCCACTATAGGTCTCTCAGCGCCCTGAATGTCCCCTTGCATTTTCTACAGAAAGAGTGTTTCAGAACTGCCCAATAAAAACTACCGTTCAACAATGTTAGTTGAATGCACAGAACAGTAAGTGGTTTCACAGATTGCTTCTGTGCAGTTTTTATTTGAAAATATTCCTTTTTCCACTATAGGCCTCTTAGCTCCCTGAATGTCCAATTTGATTTTCTATAGAAAGAGTGTTTCAGAACTGCTCAACCAAATGTAAGGTTCAACTCTGTTAGATGAATGCAAAGAACAGAAAGAAGTTTCACAGAATGCTTCTGTGTAGTTTGTATTTGAAGGTATTCCTTTTTCCACCATAGGCCTCTTAGCGCCCTGAATGTCCACTTGCATTTTCTACAGAAAGGGTGTTTCAGAACTGCTCAATCAAAAGTAAGGTTGAACTCTGTTAGTTGAATGCACAGAACAAAGAAGAGTTTCACAGATAGCTTCTGTGTAGTTTTTATGTGAACTTTTTCCTTTTCCACTATAGTCCTCTTAGCGCCCTGAATGTCCACTTGTATTTTCTACA
>NW_022096523.1:0-9793 GCF_006542625.1 Nomascus leucogenys | reverse complement strand
TAGAATTGATAGAATCAAATAAAAATTCCAGAAGACGTAGAATATTTGGCCAGGACTTAAAATTATAGAGTTTTCAGTAAAGAGTAAAATAAGCTACTTTTGAGAGGAATGTGGCCATATTTATGTAGACAGTAATGTTTATGCCTGTAATACAACCACAGTGGACCAAATTCCTAATAACCTCTTTTGTAGTGTTTAACAAATGGTAGTCTGATTTCCATTTCTGGCCCTACAAAATCTCTCTTCATGTGATAGTTAAACATCAAGAAACTGTAATAGTCCCTGAAACACTGAAGGACACTTTCTGTAAGTGCCAGAATTACTAATTTTATGGCCATCATAACGCCTTAAGTGGACTCTAGTTTGATTAAATTGGTTCTGTGACTTACCACAGCAATTACCTTAAAGCTAAGCATGATTTTAAGAATAACCTTCTGACTGAATATTGACAAACGGTTTTGAAAATTTAAATTTCTATCAATATTGGTAAGTAAAATATATTTAAAATCATCCATGCTTGTAATTGTAATTAAATTGGGATACACTATCCAAATTTCTCAAAATATGGCATTTTGTATAACCTTCATCCCAGGCTTCATCTAAGCATCAAAATAACTAAATTTTGTTGAGCACTAAGAAAAAAAATATTTTGTTAAAGTCTGTTTTTTATATCCACACTTTTTACTCCATTAAAATAATTTCTTCTCAATTGTTGCAATTATTTTGACAAAAATTTGTATTGTATTATAATCACCCAAAGTCATTTCAATATATCAGCTGCTAACAAAATTTAACAATAATTTAGTATGCACAACTGAACAGTAACAAGTACTGTGTGGCTCACTTATTAAAATTAATTGGGCCGGGTGCGGTGGCTCACGCTTGTAATCCCAGCACTTTGGGAGGCCGAGGCGGGTGGATCACGAGGTCAGGAGATCGAGACCATCCTGGCTAACACAGTGAAACCCCATCTCTACTAAAAATACAAAAAGTTATCCAGGCGAGGTGGCGGGCGCCTGTAGTCCCAGCTACTCGGGAGGCTGAGGCAGGAGAATGGCGTGAACCCCGGAGGGCGGAGCCTGCAGTGAGCCGAGATCGCGCCATTGCACTCCAGCCTCGGCGACAGCGAGACTCTGTCTCAAAAAAAAAAAAAAAAAAAAATAATTAATTCAACATAGTCCTACTTATGTAACTATGAAATAATATTAGAATTATCCCTATAGCAGAAAGTAAGATATCAAATTTCACATTCAAGTTAAAAACTTGTTTTCTACTTCTTAATTTCATTTTTATATCAGGATTGTTCCCTCATTCAGAGAATGTTATTTTTTGTTATAGTAATTAGGAGAGGGTATTAGATTAATAGAGTTCCATTTTCAGTAATACTCCAAAAATGTCTCCACATGTTGTACTCTAATATCTCCTTCAGTTCCAAGAAGACACTGTTCAAACTGTATCGTTGATATAGAGGAAAAAACATTAGCTTTATCAATTTATAAACCATGATGGTTCCAGGAGATTCCATTTCAGAGTGAATTTTATCTCAAATTTGATCCCACAATAGAGATTCCATTTCAGAGCGAATTTTATCTCAAATTTGATCCCAGCAATATTGGAGCTATATACTACTGAACACACATATAAAATTAAATTACCAGTTTAATTTAATTGATGAGAAACATATATGCTTCTCCTATTGCAAAACACAATAAAAACAATTATTTTCTCTTCAGCAGTATCAAATTGGAATTAATAAAATTCTTCAACCCAAAGCAATCATAATAGATTATAATAACTAATAGATCTGAATACAGTATGATGTATACTCTAAGAGAATTTCTACTAATAGAAATTGGTTTGCATTTAATCAATCAAAGTTATAAGTTATCTGACTTAACCAGAATTACCTAATACCATTCCTTCCTAAGCTCTGCCTCTTAACATCTGTCTCTTTCTAGAAATCACCTTTGGCTGTTCCTACTTTTCAAACCTTATCAATTTTTCAAGACCCAGTTCAAGACCCATATCACCCATGAAGTTATCCCTGGTCTCCTCAGTGTAAGTAAGCTTTCTTTCTCCCCTGAAAGCATACAGATCCAATTATATAATTCACCTAGCTTTATCTTCTTTTTCCTTGAATTGTTAGTTATATTTTCATAGATCTCTAGACACATAAATATAGAGATATGGTTTGCTTCCCCAATTAGACCAAACACTCTATAAGGAATCGACTTCTTATCCAAGATTATCCACTCTACGGACAGAATGAAGCAATAAGAGGAATTATATACTCTATAAACTTTCAAGATAGAAATAAACACAGTTTCACATCGATGTTCATCAGGGATATTGATCTAAAATTCTCTTTTTTTGTTGTGTCTCTGCCAGGCTTTGGTATCAGGATGATGCTGGCCTCATAAAATGAGTTAGGGAGGATTCCCTCTTTTTCTATTGATTGAATAGTTTCAGAAGGAATGGTACCAGCTCCTCCTTGTACCTCTGGTAGAATTCGGCTGTGAATCCATCTGGTCCTGGACTTCTTTTGGTTGGTAAGCTATTAATTATTGCCTCAATTTCAGAGCCTGTTATTGGTGTATTCAGAGATTCAACTTCTTCCTGGTTTTGTCCTGGGAGGGTGTATGTGTCAAGGAATTTATCCATTCAAAATATACTACAAGACTACAGTAACCAAAACAGCATGATACGGGTACCAAAATAGAGATATAGACCAATGAAACAGAACAGAGCCCTCAGAAATAATGCTGCATTCTACAACCATCTGATCTTTGACATACCTGACAAAAACCAAGGCAATGGGGAAAGGATTCCCTATTTTAATAAATGGTGTGCTGGGAAAACTGGCTAGCGCATATGTAGAGAAGCTGAAACTGGATCCCTTCCTTACACCTTATACAAAAATTAAGTTCAAGATGGGCAGTTAAAGAACTTACCATGTTAGATGACCTGAAAGCATAAAAACCCTAGAAGAAAACCTAGGCATACCATTCAGGACATAGGCCATGGGCAAGGACTTCATGTCTAAAACAGCCAAAAGCAATGGCAACAAAAGCCAAAATTGAAAATGGGATCTAATTAAACTAAAGAACTTCTGCATAGCAAAAGAAACTTACCCTCAGAGTGAAGCAGGCAAACTACAGAATGGAGAGAAAATTTTTGCAATCTACTCATCTGACAAAGGGCTAATATCCAGAATCTACAATGAAGCTCAACAAAATTTACAAGAAAAAAAACAACACCCATCAAAAAGTGGGCAAAGGACATGAACAGACACTTCTCAAAAGAAGACAATTTATGCAGCCAAAAGACACGTGAAAAAATGGCTCATCATCACTGGCCATCAGAGAAATGCAAATCAAAAACCACAATGAGATACCATCTCATACCAGTTATGAATGGCCTATGCATTAAAAGTCAGGAAACAACAGGGGTGTTCTGGAGAGGATGTGGAGAAATAGGAACACTTTTACATACTGTTGGTGGGACGTAACTGTTCGACACTAGAGTCATTGTGGAAGTCAGTGTGGTGATTCTTCAGGGATCTAGAACTAGAAATACCATTTGACCCAGCCATCCTCCATTACTGGGTTATACCCAAAAGGACTATAAATCATGGCTGCTATAAAAAGACACATGCACACGTATGTTTATTGCGGCACTATTCACAATAGCAAAGACTTGGAACCGAGCCAAATGTCCAACAATGATAGATTGGATTAAGAAATGTGGCACATATACACCGTGGAATACTATGCAGCCATAAAAATGATGAGTTCATGTCCTTTGTAGGGACATGGATGAAACCGGAAACCATTATTCTCAGGCAAACTATCACAAGGACAAAAAAACCAAACACCAGCATGTTCTCACTCATAGGTGGGAACTGAACAATGAGAACACACGGACACAGGAAGGGAACATCACACACCGGGGGCCTGTTGTGGGTGGGGTGGGGTGAGGGATAGCCTTTTTAGGAGATATACCTAATGTTAAATGACGAGTTAATGGGGTGCAGGCACAACCAACATGGCACATGTATACATATGTAACTAACCTGCACGTTGTGCACATGTACCCTAAAACTTAAAGTATAATTTTAAAAAAGAAATAAAACACAGTTTACAAGATGAGGACTTGTCCTATCATGTATCCATCACTAAGTTATTTGACTTGATACAAGCTGGCTAATAATATTTGTTTAACAATTACTTATTCAAAATGGCACCATCTTTTAATGTATAAATTCCCAAGAAATACAGTATTCTGACTTGGTTTTTTCCTGCCATACATATATGTTATACATCACTACAGCAAGTGGCTCAAGTGAACTGCCTAATAGTCTTATCATCTGAAAATCTCTAATTGTCACTAAAAAAACTACTGCATTGGAGTAATAGGTAATTCATCACCTCTAATCTTAATTAAGTAATCTAAATAGATTCTCAAGTTGTTGTTGGAATCAATAAGCCATAAAAATAATAACATGGATATTTACCTTAAGGTGTTTCTATTTTGTTTTACAGTAAAAATTCTTTGTAGAATACATGTTAGAATTCATTGTTTAAAGTTCATCTTTAAACTGATCATAGTATCTACTTTTTACATTAGGTCCCAGTAATAATACTGTAAGCATATATAGGTCAATACATTTTGCAAATTTCTGCAACCGGAAATTCACTCTAATCCAAGCCTTTCAAATGGATTCTATTGCTCACCAAGCTAGAAAAGACAAGAAGTCAAATTTCTTTTCTTTCTCTTAAATGACATCACAACTCAAAGACCTCTAGGTTCTAATAATTCTTCACGTGAACAATTTCCCATCTTTTTTTCCTAAGAAAAAGAAATTATATCCAAAGAAAGATTCAAAGTTCCCTGCTTCATTCTAAATATTAAAACAAATAAAAATATGCAAGATGAATGGAAAAAATAAAAATCCAATCCAAGATTTATAGTATCAATTCATTCAGTCCATATTGGTAGGTAAGGAAGGACTGTGAAAACCCTGTTCCACTTGCTCTTAACTCTCAGCAGAAAACGGAAACAAATTTTACAATAGAGAGGTAACCACAACCAAATGTATTTTATACATTTCAGAGAAGGCAATATGGAATAGTTGGGTTAAAATGTGTCTCTGATGTCAGACTTTCCGGGTTTGAATGCCAACTCTGCCTCTCTTTAGCATAGTAATGCTGGATAATTTACTAACCCTATCTGTGTTTCAATTTCTTCATATGTAAGATAGGAATAATAACAGAACCTGGCCTCACAGTATATGTTAGGAGGAGGTACTCCATTAAAGCACTTGGCATAGTACCTGGTAATAATTAAGCAGCACTTTATAAGCATTAGCTAAATGTAATAGCATTTTGCCTATAAAGTTTTACTATTCCTATTAAAAAAAAATAGTTGATTTGCTTTTACTACTAAGCCAGAAAAGGGAGTACTATCTTTAAATTTAAAACCTATCATTTTCTCTCAATGAATCATACATGGACAAAAGGTAATGTCAAAATGAACCTAAATGAGGAGAAGGGCAAAATAAACAAAACAGTTCATAAAAAAAAAAAATAAGTACTAGGCCAGTCAACGGTCGCTCACGGCTGTAATCCCAGACTTTGGGAGGCTGAGGCAGGCAGACTACCTGAGGTCAGGAGTTGAGGCCAGTCTGGCCAATGTGGTAAAACCCCATTTCTATTAAAAATACAAAAATTAGGCCGGGTATGGAGGCTCACGCCTGTAATCCCAGCATTTTGGGAGGTCAAGCCAGGCGGATCACCTGAGGTTGGGAGTTCAAGACCAGCCTGACCAACATGGAGAAACCCTGTTTTTACTAAAAATACAAAATTAGCTGGGCGTGGTGGCACATGCCTGTAATCCCAGCTATTTGGGAGGCTGAAGCAGAGAATTGCTGAACCGGGGAGGCGGAGTTTGCCTTGAGCTGAGATTATGCCATTGCACTCCAGTCTGGGCAACAAAAAGCGAAACTTGTTCCAAAAAAAAAAACAAAAACAACAAACAAAAAAAGCCATGTGGTGGCCGGTGCCTGTAATCCCAGCTACACAGGAGGCTGAGGCAGGAGAATCGCTTGAACCTGGAAGGCAGAGGGTTGAAGTGAGCCGAAGATACGCATGCACTCTAGCTGGGAACAGAGTGAAACTCCGTCTCCAAATAAATACATACATACATAATTACATATCAGTGGGAAACATTCTGATTTGGCCTAATTGCTTTGCCTTTGATATCCTACCGGTCCAAACCAGTCAGCGACCCTGAATTAAGCCCAGCTGTTTGGCCCACATTACCATGCTAATGGCACCTGGGACTAATTCACATCTGATGTCTTCACTGGTTGCTTCTTAAGTAAATCATCTGGGAAAAGTTCTACACCTACAACAAGCTTCCCACCAATCTTGTTTCCTTCCTATACGGATTTTGCAAGATCTAGTAAACTTCTCTTACAAAATGTCTCATACAGTACAGAGGTGTCAACAACCTCTCATTATAAAATAACTCTGATTTAACAGATGAAAGTGTTAGAATGATTCTATTAGTGACATCCATTAATCTTAAGTTAAAGTGTATATTTTGGCAGTTTATTTTCTCTGCTTTAAGTGAACAATTAGTTTAATCAAAGACATTGTGAAACAGTTTGATTTTTCTTAATTAATGTCTGCTAAACTTATAATAGACACTCTTTTGCTAGAACCAAAAACAGGTACATTGTGTGGTTATTATTTTCAGTTGCACTGTACAAATTATTGAGTTGGATATTTTCTGCCAATGTAGTTTTATTATTTTTTTTTTCAAATGAATAATGTGGGAATGTACTGGCACATCCATCAATGAATGGTAGTAGTTTTTCAGTGCTTTCACTTGAGACAGTGCTTCCCAGTGCTTCCTTCATGGGACTCAGAGGAAATTTAGCAAGATTAGGAGAACACATGTAACTACAGTATACTTTTTTTCTTTTACACATTCTGTACACAATAGTGACATCTTCTGGTTAACTTGAATATTGATGTTTGGGCCAGCGCTTTGAAACATGTCTTAACTCCTTTCCTAATCAAAAATGCTTTGCTTGCCTAATATACTATGTGAATATCCCTGAATCAGTAGTAAACCATTTTTATAGATACCACCAATTCCAATTTAAGTTTTTTAGAATAAAACATAATAAAAGATATACTTTTTTTCAAAACAAATTTATGACTGGTTAATTGATGAAATTACTGACCTTAAAAATTCACTTGGCACAATAAAAAAGTCTGGTTTTTTAAGCATCTGCTATGGAAATTTCAACTTTCTAGGAAATTTAGTGACCATTGAAATAAATAATAAAAAAGAGAAAATTTCACCAAGACGATTTTTCAAGTAATTTCTAGGTGGCAGTGAGAGAGATTTGGTGGTCTGGGTGGAGGAAGAGCCTAATGCTAGTGATATTCCTTTCCTCTCTGACTTTTTTCATAAAATTCTATCTATTCTATGCAGAGCATCGTGGTACCTGGGGATGCTTTAAGAGTGCTGTTCTTAGTGCTAAACTCTCATTTACCTATGCAACCTCTCCTAGTAAGGCAGCAACCAGAGCAGCACTGCATTCAGACTGGTTGTGGTGATTTCAACCCAGGGTCCCAATAGCAATCTTCTTCCATGAGGATGAGCCCAGGCACTGGCAGCTAATATAAAATACTTATCTTAAGATCCCTTTCCCAGACTATAGGTGAAGGGTACTCAGTATTTCAAGGTGACTTTTCTTGAACCTCTCTTACTACAAGGATAGAGGGTACTACATATAACTTGTCATAATCGTTAAGTTATAATACAATACCAGAAAATTCTAACAAAGACTAATGCAAACTTAATTTCCTATTAGAAATTATTTGTTAAAAATAAAGAGGAATATTTTAAAAGAATAGAATATTTTTCCCATTCAATTAATACAATGAAACCAATAAGCATTATTAATTCCCATCATACATTTTAAATGATAATTTAATCTTATAAAATATAATCTTGGCTGGGCGTGGTGGCTCAGGCCTGTAATTCTAGCATTTTGGGAGGCTGAGGCAGGCGGATCACCTGCGGTCAGGAGTTAGAGACCAGCCTGACTAACATGGAGAAACCTTGTTCTACTAAAAATACAAAATTAGCCAGGCTGGTGGCTCATGCCTGTAATTCCAGCTAACTCAGGAGGCTGAGGCAGGAGATCACTTGGATCCAGGAGGCAGAGGTTGCAGTGAGCTGAGATCAGACATTGACCCCGGCTGGGCAACAGAGCAAAACTCTGTTCAAATATATATATATAATATATATTTTATATATTATATTTACATATTATATATTATAATATATATTATATTTATATTATATATTTTATATAACCAGTTAAATAACATATATTTTTCTTTATAAGATCATATTATATATATATATAATACATATATTATTTATAAGTTATATATATATTATATATATAATATATATTATATATATAATATATATAATCTTATAAAGAAAATATATGTTATTTAACTGGTTAAATAAAATAAACCAGAGAAGCTTATAATTAAAATTATATAATTATATATCCTATCTTGTGGATCAGCTAGTATCTCTTTTAGTAATGACAGCTCTTCAAATCTAGTTATTGTATGTCTAAATGGATATTTGTGAAGAACAAATCGTGAAGATCTTTAATATGAGAAAATATATTGAAGGGAGGAGGAGCACTGCTAGGAAAAATGTAATATATATATATATAATAATATGTATGTGTAAGAATATAGGCTACATTCTTCTTTACATTTAGAAATTGAGGCGTTTCATGTTTTGCTGAAATTACAAATCAAATTGACTAAAGAAACAAGTTATAAATGTTTAATTTATAATGGCTATTAGTATATGATTAATAAGAATTTACTGTTACCTTTAAAATTATATACTGAATATGTTTCTGAAATTTATAAAAGTATTCACTCTCAAAAGTCATAGAGATAAGGGTAAATAAGTGGTCCACTTGTAATCTCAGCACTTTGGAGGCCAAGGCAAGTGGGATTGCTTGAGGCTGAGTTGGAGTTTTCATAATTGGAACAGCCTAGGCAATATGGTGAAACACTGTTCTCTACAAAAACAACAAAAATTAGCTTGGGGCATGGTAGCGTGGCACTGTAGTCCCAGCTACTTGGGAAGATGAAGTGGGGATGGCCTGAATCGGGAGGTTGAGACTACTGTATAGCTGAGATCAGGCCAGCTGCGCTCCAGCCTGGGTGACAGAGTGAGAACGTGTCTTTAAAAAAAAAAAAAAAGTAACAGAGATCAGTAATTTATTCATTTCCTTACCTAGTCTATAAAAGCAACACAAGTTGTTTCTGATATTGTTATTGCATTATTACTCAGATTTCTAATCTCAGTTTTTAAAAAATGTTCTCAATGTAAAGAAATAAATAAGCCTCATAAAATAGCTGTGCCTACCATAGACATTTTTTCAAAAAGAAATTTAAAAAGTCCTCGATGTGCATGGTAGTAAAATAAACAAACTATAAACTTATGAGTCATTATCTGGTTGATAATAAAAATATCATTATGTTCCATGTAAGAAATGCTTTAAAAATTAATTAATAAACTTTCTGAGTATGTATAGTACTTTAGTAAATTTAAAACACTTACTAAAGTACAGTACATATAAAATAAACCAATCACAAGTATATAACTGCTTTAGCTATACATTTTTAGCCTCACTATTCTAAGAATTTCATAACTCTTTCTTAGTTCTATTTTA
>NW_022096522.1:0-51210 GCF_006542625.1 Nomascus leucogenys | reverse complement strand
TCTACAGAGAGAGTGTTTCAGAACTGCCCAATCAAAAGTCAGCTTCAGCTCTGTTAGTTGAATGGACAGAAGAGAAAGAAGTTTCACAGAATGCCTCTGTGTAGTTTTACTTGAAGATATTCCTTTTTCCACTATAGGCCCCTTAGCGCTCCGAATGTCCACTTGCAGTTTCTACAGAAAGAGTGTTTCAGAACTGCTCGATGAAAAGTAAGCTTCAACTCTGTTAGTTGAATGCACAGAACAGAAAGAAGTTTCACAGAATGCTTCTGTGTAGTTTTTATTTGGAGATATTTCTTTTTCCACTACAGGCTCCTTAGCACTCTGAATATCAACCTGCAGTTTCCACAGAAAGAGTGTTTCAGAACTGCTCATTCAAAAGGCAGCTTCAACTCTGTTAGTTGAATGGACAGAAGAGAAAGAAGTTTCACAGAATGCTTCTGTGTTGTTTTTATTTGAAGATATTCCTTTCCACTATAGGACCCTTAGCGTTCAGAATATCCACATGCAGTTTCTACAGAAAGAGGGTTTCAGAACTGCTCAATCAAAAGTAAGCTTCAACACTGTTAGTTGAATGCACAGAACAGAAAGAAGTTTCACAGAAAGCTTCTGTGTAGTTTTTATTTGGAGATATTTCTTTTTCCACTATAGGCCCCTTAGCGCTCCAAATGTCCGCTTCCAGATTATACAGAAAGAGAGTTTCAGAACTGCTCAAGCAAAGGTAAGTTTTAACTATGTTAGTTGAATGCACAGAACAGAATGTCTTTTCACAGAATGCTTTTGTGTAGTTTTTATTTGAAAGTATACCTTTTTCCACTATAGGCCACATAGCGTTCTGAATTTTCACTTCCAGGTCCTACAGAAAGACGTTTTCAGAACTGCTCAATCAAAAGTAAGCTTTAGATCTGTTTGTTGAATGCACAGAACAGAAAGAAGTTTCACAGAATGCTTCTGTGTAGTTTTTCTTTGGTGATATTTCTTTTTGCACTGTAGCTCACTTAGCGCTCCGAATGTCCACTTGCAGTTTCTACAGAAAGGGTGTTTCAGAACTGTTCAATCAAAAGTAAGCTTCAAATTTGTTAGTTGAATGCACAGAACAGAAAGAACTTTCACAGAATGCTTCTGTGTAGGTTTTATTTGAAGATATCCCTTTTTCCACTATACGCCCTTTAGAGCTCCGAATGTCCACTTGCAGTTTCTACAGATAGAGTGCTTCAGAACTGCTCAATCAAAAGTAAGCTTCAAATCTGTTAGTTGAATGCGCAGAACAGAAAGAATTTTCACAGATGCTTCTGTGTAGTTTTTATCTGAAGATATCCCTGTATCCACTATTGGCACTTTAGCGGTCGGAATATCAACTTGCAATTTCTACACAAAGAGTGTTTCAGAACTGCCCAGTCAAAAGTCAGCTTCAACTCTGTTAGTTGAATGGACAGAACAGAATGAAATTTCACAGAATGCCTCTGTGTAGTTTTTATTTGAAGATATTCCTTTTTCCACTGTAGGCCCCTTAGCGCTCCGAATGTCCACTTGCAGTTTCTACAGAAAGAGTGTTTCAGAACTGCTCAATGAAAAGTAAGCTTTAGCTCTGTTTGTTGAATGCACAGAACAGAAAGAATTTTCACAGAATGCTTTGTGTAGTTTTTATTTTCGTGATATTTCTTTTTGCACTGTAGGACCCTTAGCGCTCTGAATGTCCACTTGCAGTTTCTACAGAAAGAGTGTTTCAGAAATGCTCAATCAAAAGTAAGCTTCAACTCTGTTAGTTGAATGCCCAGAACAGAAAGAACTTTCACAGAATGCTTCCGTGTAGATTTATTTGGAGATATTACCTTTTCTACTATAGGATCCTTAGCGCTCGGAATGTCAACTTGCAGTTTCTACAGAAAGAGTGTTTCAGAACTGCTCAATCAAAAGTAAGCTTCAATTCTGTTAGTTGAATGCACAGACAGAAAGAAGTTTCACAGAATTCTTCTGTGTAGTATTTATTTGAAGATATCCCTTTTTCCACTGTAGGCCCTTTAGCACTCGGAATGTCAACTTTCAATTTCTACCGAAAGAGTGTTTCAGAACTGCTCAATCAAAAGTAAGCCTCAACTCAGTTGAATGGACAGAACAGAAAGAAGTTTCACAGAATGCTTCTGTGTAGGTTTTATTTGAAGATATCCCTTTTTCCTCTCTAAGCCCCTTAGTGGTCGGAATGTCCACTTGCAGTTTATACAGAAAGAGTGTTTCAGAACTGCTCAATCAAAAGTAAGCTTCAACTCAGTTAGTTGAATGCACAGAAGAGAAAGAATTTTCACAGAATGCTTCTGTGTAGTTTTTATCTGAAGATATCCCTTTATCCACTATTGGCCCTTTAGCGGTCGGAATATCAACTTGCAATTTCTACAGAGAGAGTGTTTCAGAACTGCCCAATCAAAAGTCAGCTTCAGCTCTGTTAGTTGAATGGACAGAAGAGAAAGAAGTTTCACAGAATGCCTCTGTGTAGTTTTTACTTGAAGATATTCCTTTTTCCACTATAGGCCCCTTAGCGCTCCGAATGTCCACTTGCAGTTTCTACAGAAAGAGTGTTTCAGAACTGCTCGATGAAAAGTAAGCTTCAACTCTGTTAGTTGAATGCACAGAACAGAAAGAAGTTTCACAGAATGCTACTGGGTAGTTTTTATTTGGACATATTACTTTTTCTACTATAGGCTCCTTAGCACTCGGAATGTGAACTTGCAGTTTCTACAGAAAGAGTGTTTCAGAACTGCTCAATCAAAAGTAATCTTCAACTATGTTAGTTGAATGCACAGAACAGAAAGAAGTTTCACAGAATGCTTCTGTGTAGTTTTTATTTGCAGATATTACTTTTACCACTATAGGCCCCTTAGCGCTCCGAATGTCCACATGCAGTTTCTACAGAAAGGGTGTTTCAGAACTGCTCAATCAAAAGTATCCTTCAACTTCATTAGTTGAATGCATAGAACAGAGAGAAGTTTCACAGAATTCTTCTGTGTAGTTTTTATTTGAATATATCCCTTTTTCCACTATAGGCCATTTAGCGCTCGGAATGTCAACTTGCAGTTTCTATCGAAAGAATGTTTCAGAAGTGCTCAATCTAAAGTAAGCTTCAACTCTGTTAGTTGAAAGGAGAGAACAGAAAGAAACTTCACACAATGCTTCTGTGTAGTTTTTATTTGAAGATATCCCTTTTTCAACTCGAAGCCCCTTAGTGCTCCGAATGTCCACTTGCAGTTTCTCCAGAAAGAGTGTTTCAGAACTGCTCAATCAAAAGTAAGCTTCAACTCTGTTAGTTGAATGCACAGAACAGAAGGATGTTTCACAGAATGCTTCTGTGCAGTTTTTATTTGGAGATATTACTTTTTCCATTATAGGCCCCTTAGCGCTCCGAATGTCCTACTGCAGTTTCTACAGAAAGGGTGTTTCATAACTGCTGAATCCAAAGTAAGCTTCAACTCTGTTAGTTTAATGCACAGAACAGAAAGAAGTTTCACAAAATGCTTCTGTGTAGTTTTTATTTGGAGATATTACTTTTTCCACTGTAGGCCCTTTAGCGGTGGGAATGTCAAGTTGGAGTTTCTACAGAAAGAGTGTTTCAGAAGTGCTCAATCAAAAGTAACCTTCAACTCTGTTAGTTGTATGCACAGGACAGAAAGAAGTTTCACAGACTTTTTCTGTGTAGTTTTTATTTGAAGGTATCCTTTTTTCCACTATAGGCCATTTAGCACTCGGAATGTCAACTTGCAGTTTCTACCGAAAGAGTGTTTCTGAAGTGCTCAATCAAAAGTAAGCTTCATAGTTGTTGGACATTTGGGTTGGTTCCAACTCTTTGCTATTGTGAATAGTGCCGCAATAAACATATGTGTGCATGTGTCTTTATAGCAGCATGATTTATAGTCCTTTGGGTATATACCCAGTAATGGGATGGCTGGGTCAAATGGTATTTCTAGTTCGAGATCCCTGAGGAATCGCCACACTGACTTCCACAATGGTTGAACTAGTTTACAGTCCCATCAACAGTGTAAAAGTGTTCCTATTTCTCCACATCCTCTCCAGCACCTGTGGTTTCCTGATTTTTTTAATGATGGCCATTCTAACTGGTGTGAGATGGTATCTCACTGTGGTTTTGATTTGCATTTCTCTGATGGCCAATGTTGATGAGCATTTCTTCATGTGTTTTTCTGGCTGCATAAATGTCTTCTTTTGAGAAGTGTCTGTTCATGTCCTCTGCCCACTTTTTGATGGGGTTGTTTGTTTTTTTCTTGTAAATTTGTTTGAGTTCATTATAGATCCTGGATATTAGCCCTTTGTCAGATGAGTAGGTTGCAAAAATTTTCTCCCATTCTGTAGGTTGCCTGTTCATTCTGATGATAGTTTCTTTTGCTGTGCAGAAGCTCTTTAGTTTAATGAGATCCCATTTGTCGATTTTGGCTTTTGTTGCCATTGCTTTTGGTGTTTTAGACATGAAGTCCTTGCCCACGCCTATGTCCTGAATGGTATTGCCTAAGATTTCTTGTAGGATTTTAATGGTTTTAGGTCTAACATATAAGTCTTTAATCCATCTTGAATTAATTTTTGTATAAGGTGTAAGGAAGGGATCCAGTTGCAGCTTTAAGAAAATGTGGCACATATACACCATGGAATACTATGCAGCCATAAAAAATGATGAGTTCGTGTCCTTTGTAGAGACATGGATGAAACTGGAAAACATCATTCTCAGTAAACTAACGCAAGAAGAAAAAACCAAACACCGCATGTTCTCTCTCATAGGTGGGAATTGAACAATGAGAACTCATGGACACAGGAAGAGGAACATCACACTCCGGGGACTGTTGTGGGGTGGGGGGAGGGGCGAGGACAGCATCAGTAGATACACCTAATGCTAAATGACGAGTTAATGGGTGCAGGAAATCAAAATGGCACATGGATACATATGTAACAAACCTGCACATTGTGCATATGTACCTTAAAACCCTAAAGTATAATAAAAATAAATTAAAAAATAAAAAACAACAAAACAAAACAAAAGTAAGCTTCAACACTGTTAGTTGAATGGACAGAACAGAAAGTAGTTTCACAGAATGCTTCGGTGTAGTTTTTATTTGAAGGTATAACTTTTTCCACTCTAAGCCCCTTAGTGCTCTGAATGTCCACTTGCAGTTTCTACAGAAAGAGTGTTTCAGAACTGCTCAATCAAAAGGAAGCTTCAACACTGTTAGTTGAATGTGCAGAACAGAAAGAAGTTTCACAGAATGATTCTGTGTAATTTTTATTTGAAGATATTCCTTTTACCACTATAGGCCCCTTAGATTTCAGAATGTCCACTTGCAGTTTCTACAGAAAGAGGGTTTCAGAACTGCTCAATCAAAAGTAAGCTTCAACTCTGTTAGTTGAATGCACAGAACAGAGAGAACTTCCACAGAATGCTTCTGTGCAGTTTTTATTTGGAGATATTTGTTTTCTACTATAGGCTCCTTAGCGCTCGGAATGTCAACTTGCAGTTTCTACAGAAAGAGTGTTTCAGAACTGCTCAATCAAAAGTAAGCTTCAACTCTGTTAGTTGAATGCACAGAACAGAAAGAAGTTTCACAGAATTCTTCTGTGTAGTATTTATTTGAAGATATCCCTTTTTCCACTGTAGGCCCTTTAGCACTCGGAATGTCAACTTTCAATTTCTACCGAAAGAGTGTTTCAGAACTGCTCAATCAAAAGTAAGCCTCAACTCAGTTGAATGGACAGAACAGAAAGAAGTTTCACAGAATGCTTCTGTGTAGGTTTTATTTGAAGATATCCCTTTTTCCTCTCTAAGCCCCTTAGTGGTCGGAATGTCAACTTGCAGTTTATACAGAAAGAGTGTTTCAGAACTGCTCAATCAAAAGTAAGCTTCAACTCAGTTAGTTGAATGCGCAGAAGAGAAAGAATTTTCACAGAATGCTTCTGTGTAGTTTTTATCTGAAGATATCCCTTTATCCACTATTGGCCCTTTAGCGGTCGGAATATCAACTTGCAATTTCTACAGAGAGAGTGTTTCAGAACTGCCCAATCAAAAGTCAGCTTCAGCTCTGTTAGTTGAATGGACAGAAGAGAAAGAAGTTTCACAGAATGCCTCTGTGTAGTTTTTACTTGAAGATATTCCTTTTTCCACTATAGGCCCCTTAGCGCTCCGAATGTCCACTTGCAGTTTCTACAGAAAGAGTGTTTCAGAACTGCTCAATGAAAAGTAAGCTTCAACTCTGTCAGTTGAATGCACAGAACAGAGAGAAGTTTCACAGAATGCTTCTGTGTAGTTTTTATTTGGAGATATTTCTTTTCCACTACAGGCTCCTTAGCACTCTGAATATCAACCTGCAGTTTCCACAGAAAGAGTGTTTCAGAACTGCTCATTCAAAAGGCAGCTTCAACTCTGTTAGTTGAATGGACAGAAGAGAAAGAAGTTTCACAGAATGCTTCTGTGTTGTTTTTATTTGAAGATATTCCTTTCCACTATAGGACCCTTAGCGTTCAGAATATCCACATGCAGTTTCTACAGAAAGAGGGTTTCAGAACTGCTCAATCAAAAGTAAGCTTCAACACTGTTAGTTGAATGCACAGAACAGAAAGAAGTTTCACAGAACGCTTCTGCGTAGTTTTTATTTGGAGATATTTCTTTTTCCACTATAGGCCCCTTAGCGCTCCAAATGTCCGCTTCCAGATTATACAGAAAGAGAGTTTCAGAACTGCTCAAGCAAAGGTAAGTTTTAACTATGTTAGTTGAATGCACAGAACAGAATGTCTTTTCACAGAATGCTTTTGTGTAGTTTTTATTTGAAAGTATACCTTTTTCCACTATAGGCCACATAGCGTTCTGAATTTTCACTTCCAGGTCCTACAGAAAGACGTTTTCAGAACTGCTCAATCAAAAGTAAGCTTTAGATCTGTTTGTTGAATGCACAGAACAGAAAGAAGTTTCACAGAATGCTTCTGTGTAGTTTTTATTTGGTGATATTTCTTTTTGCACTGTAGCTCACTTAGCGCTCTGAATGTCCACTTGCAGTTTCTACAGAAAGGGTGTTTCAGAACTGTTCAATCAAAAGTAAGCTTCAAATTTGTTAGTTGAATGCACAGAACAGAAAGAACTTTCACAGAATGCTTCTGTGTAGGTTTTATTTGAAGATATCCCTTTTTCCACTATACGCCCTTTAGAGCTCCGAATGTCCACTTGCAGTTTCTACAGATAGAGTGCTTCAGAACTGCTCAATCAAAAGTAAGCTTCAAATCTGTTAGTTGAATGCGCAGAACAGAAAGAATTTTCACAGAATGCTTCTGTGTAGTTTTTATCTGAAGATATCCCTGTATCCACTATTGGCACTTTAGCGGTCGGAATATCAACTTGCAATTTCTACACAAAGAGTGTTTCAGAACTGCCCAGTCAAAAGTCAGCTTCAACTCTGTTAGTTGAATGGACAGAACAGAATGAAATTTCACAGAATGCCTCTGTGTAGTTTTTATTTGAAGATATTCCTTTTTCCACTGTAGGCCCCTTAGCGCTCCGAATGTCCACTTGCAGTTTCTACAGAAAGAGTGTTTCAGAACTGCTCAATGAAAAGTAAGCTTTAGCTCTGTTTGTTGAATGCACAGAACAGAAAGAATTTTCACAGAATGCTTTGTGTAGTTTTTATTTCGTGATATTTCTTTTTGCACTGTAGGACCCTTAGCGCTCTGAATGTCCACTTGCAGTTTCTACAGAAAGAGTGTTTCAGAAATGCTCAATCAAAAGTAAGCTTCAACTCTGTTAGTTGAATGCCCAGAACAGAAAGAACTTTCACAGAATGCTTCCGTGTAGATTTATTTGGAGATATTACCTTTTCTACTATAGGATCCTTAGCGCTCGGAATGTCAACTTGCAGTTTCTACAGAAAGAGTGTTTCAGAACTGCTCAATCAAAAGTAAGCTTCAATTCTGTTAGTTGAATGCACAGAACAGAAAGAAGTTTCACAGAATTCTTCTGTGTAGTATTTATTTGAAGATATCCCTTTTTCCACTGTAGGCCCTTTAGCACTCGGAATGTCAACTTTCAATTTCTACCGAAAGAGTGTTTCAGAACTGCTCAATCAAAAGTAAGCCTCAACTCAGTTGAATGGACAGAACAGAAAGAAGTTTCACAGAATGCTTCTGTGTAGGTTTTATTTGAAGATATCCCTTTTTCCTCTCTAAGCCCCTTAGTGGTCGGAATGTCAACTTGCAGTTTATACAGAAAGAGTGTTTCAGAACTGCTCAATCAAAAGTAAGCTTCAACTCAGTTAGTTGAATGCGCAGAAGAGAAAGAATTTTCACAGAATGCTTCTGTGTAGTTTTTATCTGAAGATATCCCTTTATCCACTATTGGCCCTTTAGCGGTCGGAATATCAACTTGCAATTTCTACAGAGAGAGTGTTTCAGAACTGCCCAATCAAAAGTCAGCTTCAGCTCTGTTAGTTGAATGGACAGAAGAGAAAGAAGTTTCACAGAATGCCTCTGTGTAGTTTTTACTTGAAGATATTCCTTTTTCCACTATAGGCCCCTTAGCGCTCCGAATGTCCACTTGCAGTTTCTACAGAAAGAGTGTTTCAGAACTGCTCGATGAAAAGTAAGCTTCAACTCTGTTAGTTGAATGCACAGAACAGAAAGAAGTTTCACAGAATGCTTCTGTGTAGTTTTTATTTGGAGATATTTCTTTTTCCACTACAGGCTCCTTAGCACTCTGAATAT
Source organism: Nomascus leucogenys (assembly GCF_006542625.1). Taxonomy (NCBI): domain Eukaryota; kingdom Metazoa; phylum Chordata; class Mammalia; order Primates; family Hylobatidae; genus Nomascus; species Nomascus leucogenys. The sequence continues at coordinate 42,480 of NW_022096522.1, read as the reverse complement.
CAACCTGCAGTTTCCACAGAAAGAGTGTTTCAGAACTGCTCATTCAAAAGGCAGCTTCAACTCTGTTAGTTGAATGGACAGAAGAGAAAGAAGTTTCACAGAATGCTTCTGTGTTGTTTTTATTTGAAGATATTCCTTTCCACTATAGGACCCTTAGCGTTCAGAATATCCACATGCAGTTTCTACAGAAAGAGGGTTTCAGAACTGCTCAATCAAAAGTAAGCTTCAACACTGTTAGTTGAATGCACAGAACAGAAAGAAGTTTCACAGAACGCTTCTGCGTAGTTTTTATTTGGAGATATTTCTTTTTCCACTATAGGCCCCTTAGCGCTCCAAATGTCCGCTTCCAGATTATACAGAAAGAGAGTTTCAGAACTGCTCAAGCAAAGGTAAGTTTTAACTATGTTAGTTGAATGCACAGAACAGAATGTCTTTTCACAGAATGCTTTTGTGTAGTTTTTATTTGAAAGTATACCTTTTTCCACTATAGGCCACATAGCGTTCTGAATTTTCACTTCCAGGTCCTACAGAAAGACGTTTTCAGAACTGCTCAATCAAAAGTAAGCTTTAGATCTGTTTGTTGAATGCACAGAACAGAAAGAAGTTTCACAGAATGCTTCTGTGTAGTTTTTATTTGGTGATATTTCTTTTTGCACTGTAGCTCACTTAGCGCTCTGAATGTCCACTTGCAGTTTCTACAGAAAGGGTGTTTCAGAACTGTTCAATCAAAAGTAAGCTTCAAATTTGTTAGTTGAATGCACAGAACAGAAAGAACTTTCACAGAATGCTTCTGTGTAGGTTTTATTTGAAGATATCCCTTTTTCCACTATACGCCCTTTAGAGCTCCGAATGTCCACTTGCAGTTTCTACAGATAGAGTGCTTCAGAACTGCTCAATCAAAAGTAAGCTTCAAATCTGTTAGTTGAATGCGCAGAACAGAAAGAATTTTCACAGAATGCTTCTGTGTAGTTTTTATCTGAAGATATCCCTGTATCCACTATTGGCACTTTAGCGGTCGGAATATCAACTTGCAATTTCTACACAAAGAGTGTTTCAGAACTGCCCAGTCAAAAGTCAGCTTCAACTCTGTTAGTTGAATGGACAGAACAGAATGAAATTTCACAGAATGCCTCTGTGTAGTTTTTATTTGAAGATATTCCTTTTTCCACTGTAGGCCCCTTAGCGCTCCGAATGTCCACTTGCAGTTTCTACAGAAAGAGTGTTTCAGAACTGCTCAATCAAAAGTAAGCTTTAGCTCTGTTTGTTGAATGCACAGAACAGAAAGAATTTTCACAGAATGCTTTGTGTAGTTTTTATTTCGTGATATTTCTTTTTGCACTGTAGGACCCTTAGCGCTCTGAATGTCCACTTGCAGTTTCTACAGAAAGAGTGTTTCAGAAATGCTCAATCAAAAGTAAGCTTCAACTCTGTTAGTTGAATGCCCAGAACAGAAAGAACTTTCACAGAATGCTTCCGTGTAGATTTATTTGGAGATATTACCTTTTCTACTATAGGATCCTTAGCGCTCGGAATGTCAACTTGCAGTTTCTACAGAAAGAGTGTTTCAGAACTGCTCAATCAAAAGTAAGCTTCAATTCTGTTAGTTGAATGCACAGAACAGAAAGAAGTTTCACAGAATTCTTCTGTGTAGTATTTATTTGAAGATATCCCTTTTTCCACTGTAGGCCCTTTAGCACTCGGAATGTCAACTTTCAATTTCTACCGAAAGAGTGTTTCAGAACTGCTCAATCAAAAGTAAGCCTCAACTCAGTTGAATGGACAGAACAGAAAGAAGTTTCACAGAATGCTTCTGTGTAGGTTTTATTTGAAGATATCCCTTTTTCCTCTCTAAGCCCCTTAGTGGTCGGAATGTCCACTTGCAGTTTATACAGAAAGAGTGTTTCAGAACTGCTCAATCAAAAGTAAGCTTCAACTCACTTAGTTGAATGCGCAGAAGAGAAAGAATTTTCACAGAATGCTTCTGTGTAGTTTTTATCTGAAGATATCCCTTTATCCACTATTGGCCCTTTAGCGGTCGGAATATCAACTTGCAATTTCTACAGAGAGAGTGTTTCAGAACTGCCCAATCAAAAGTCAGCTTCAGCTCTGTTAGTTGAATGGACAGAAGAGAAAGAAGTTTCACAGAATGCCTCTGTGTAGTTTTTACTTGAAGATATTCCTTTTTCCACTATAGGCCCTTAGCGCTCCGAATGTCCACTTGCAGTTTCTACAGAAAGAGTGTTTCAGAACTGCTCGATGAAAAGTAAGCTTCAACTCTGTTAGTTGAATGCACAGAACAGAAAGAAGTTTCACAGAATGCTTCTGTGTAGTTTTTATTTGGAGATATTTCTTTTTCCACTACAGGCTCCTTAGCACTCTGAATATCAACCTGCAGTTTCCACAGAAAGAGTGTTTCAGAACTGCTCATTCAAAAGGCAGCTTCAACTCTGTTAGTTGAATGGACAGAAGAGAAAGAAGTTTCACAGAATGCTTCTGTGTTGTTTTTATTTGAAGATATTCCTTTCCACTATAGGACCCTTAGCGTTCAGAATGTCCACATGCAGTTTCTACAGAAAGAGGGTTTCAGAACTGCTCAATCAAAAGTAAGCTTCAACACTGTTAGTTGAATGCACAGAACAGAAAGAAGTTTCACAGAATTCTTCTGTGTAGTTTTTATTTGAAGATATCCATTTTTCCACTTTAGGCCATTTAGCGCTCGGAATGTCAACTTGCATTTTCTACCGAAAGAGTGTTTCAGAAGTGCTCAATCAAAAGTAAGCTTCAACTCTGTTAGTTGAATGGACAGAACAGAAAGAAGTTCCACAGAATGCTTCGGTGTAGTTTTTATTTGAAGAAATCCCTTTTTCCACTCTAAGGCACTTTGTGCTCCGAATGTCCACTTGCAGTTTCTACAGAAAGAGTGTTTCAGAACTGCTCAATCAAAAGTAAGCTTCAACTCTGTTAGTTGAATGGGCAGAACAGAAAGAATTTTCACAGAATGCTTCTGTGTAGTTTTTATCTGAAGTTATCCCTTTATCCACTCTCCGCCTTTCAGCGGTCGGAATGTCTACTTGGAGTTTCTACAGATAGAGTGTTTCAGAACTGCTCAATAAAAAGTCAGCTTCAACTCTATTAATTGAATGGACAGAAGAGAAAGAAGTTTCACAGAAAGCCTCTGTGTAGTTTTTATTTGAAAATATACCATTTTCCACTATAGGCCAGTGAGCACTCGGAATGTCAACTTGCAGTTTCTACAGAAAGAGTGTTTCAGAACTGCTCAATCAAGAGTAAGCTTCATCTCTGTTAGTTGAATGGACAGAACAGAAAGAAGTTTCACAGAATTCTTCTGTCTAGTTTTTATTTGAAGATATTCCTTTTTCCACTGTAGTCCACTTAGCACTCCAATGTCCACTAGCAGTTTCTGGAGAAAGATTGTTTCAGAACTGCTCAATCAAAAGACAGATTCAACTCTGTTAGTTGAATTGACAGAACAGAAAGATGTTTCACAGAATGCTTCTGTGTAGTTTTTATTTGAAGATATCCCTTTTTCCACTACAGGCCTTTAGCGCACGGAATGTCAGCTTCCAGTTTCTACAGAAAGTGTGTTTCAGAAACGCACAATCAAAAGTAAGCTTCAACTCTGTTAGTTGAAAGGAGAGAACAGAAAGAAGTTTCACTGAATGCTTCTGTGTAGTTTTAATTTGAAGATATTGCTTTTTCCACTAGAGGCCCCTTAGCGCTCCGAATATCCACTTGGAGTTTCTACACAAAGAGTGTTTCAGAACTGCTCAACAAAAAGTAAGCTTCAACTCTGTTAGTTGAATGCACAGAACAGAAAGAACTTCCACAGAAAGCTTCTGTGCAGTTTTTATTTGGAGATATATGTTTTTCTACTATAGGCTCCTTAGCACTCGGAATGTCAACTTGCAGTTTCTACAGAAAGAGTGTTTCATAACTGCTCAATCAAAAGTAAGCTTCAACTCTATTAGTTGAATGGGCAGAACAGAAAGAAGTTTCACAGAATGCTTCTGTGTAGTTATTATTTGAGGATATCCTTTTTTCCACTATAGGCCCTTTAGCGCACGGAATGTCAACTTCCAGTTTCTACAGAGAGAGTGTTTCAGAGCTGCTCAATCAAAAGTAAGCTTCAACTCTGTTAGTTGAAAGGACAGAAGAGAAAGTAGTTTCACTGAATGCTTCTGTGTAGTTTTTATTTGAAGATATTCCTTTTTCCACTATAGGCCCCTTAGATCTCCGAATTTCCACTTGCAGTTTCCACAGAAAGAGAGTTTCAGAACTGCTCTATCAAAAGTAAGCTTCAACTCTGTGAGTTGAATGCACAGAACTGAAAGTAGTTTCACAGAATGCTTCTGTGTAGTTTTAGTTGAAGATATTTCTTTTTCCACTGTAGGCCCCATAGGGTTCAGAATATCCACTTGCAGTTTCTACAGAAATAGTGTTCCAGAACTGCTCAATCAAAAGTAAGCTTCAACTGTGTTAGTTGAATGCACAGAACACAAAGAAGTTTCACAGAATGCTTCTGTGTAGTTTTTATTTGAAGATATTCTATTTTCCAATTTAGGCCCCTAATTGCTCCAAATGTCGACTTGCAGTTTCTACAGAAAGAGTGTTTCAGAACTGCTGAATCAAAAGTAAGCTTCAAATCTGTTAGTTGAATGCACAGAACAGAAAGAAGTTTCACAGAATGTTTCGTTGTAGTTTTTATTTGGAGATATTACTTTTTCCACTATAGGCTCCTTAGCGCTGGGAATGTCAACTTGCAGTTTCTACAGAAAGAGTGTTTCAGAACTACTCAATCAAATGTAAGCTTCAACTCTGTTTGTTGAATGGACAGAACAGAAAGAAGTTTCACAGAATGCTTCTGTGGTTTTTATTTGAATATATTCCTTTTTCCGCTATAGGCCCCTATGCTTTCATAATGTCAACTTGCAGTTTCTTCAGAAAGAGAGTTTTAGAACTGCTCAATCAAAAGTTAGCTACAACCCTGTTAGTTGAATGCACAGAACAGAAAGAAGTTTCACAGAATGCTACTGGGTAGTTTTTATTTGGACATATTACTTTTTCTACTATAGGCTCCTTAGCACTCGGAATGTGAACTTGCAGTTTCTACAGAAAGAGTGTTTCAGAACTGCTCAATCAAAAGTAATCTTCAACTATGTTAGTTGAATGCACAGAACAGAAAGAAGTTTCACAGAATGCTTCTGTGTAGTTTTTATTTGCAGATATTACTTTTACCACTATAGGCCCCTTAGCGCTCCGAATGTCCACATGCAGTTTCTACAGAAAGTGTGTTTCAGAACTGCTCAATCAAAAGTATCCTTCAACTTCATTAGTTGAATGCATAGAACAGAGAGAAGTTTCACAGAATTCTTCTGTGTAGTTTTTATTTGAATATATCCCTTTTTCCACTATAGGCCATTTAGCGCTCGGAATGTCAACTTGCAGTTTCTATCGAAAGAATGTTTCAGAAGTGCTCAATCTAAAGTAAGCTTCAACTCTGTTAGTTGAAAGGAGAGAACAGAAAGAAACTTCACACAATGCGTCTGTGTAGTTTTTATTTGAAGATATCCCTTTTTCCACTCGAAGCCCCTTAGTGCTCCGAATGTCCACTTGCAGTTTCTCCAGAAAGAGTGTTTCAGAACTGCTCAATCAAAAGTAAGCTTCAACTCTGTTAGTTGAATGCACAGAACAGAAGGATGTTTCACAGAATGCTTCTGTGCAGTTTTTATTTGGAGATATTACTTTTTCCATTATAGGCCCCTTAGCGCTCCGAATGTCCTACTGCAGTTTCTACAGAAAGGGTGTTTCATAACTGCTGAATCAAAAGTAAGCTTCAACTCTGTTAGTTTAATGCACAGAACAGAAAGAAGTTTCACAAAATGCTTCTGTGTAGTTTTTATTTGGAGATATTACTTTTTCCACTGTAGGCCCTTTAGCGGTGGGAATGTCAAGTTGGAGTTTCTACAGAAAGAGTGTTTCAGAAGTGCTCAATCAAAAGTAACCTTCAACTCTGTTAGTTGTATGCACAGGACAGAAAGAAGTTTCACAGACTTTTTCTGTGTAGTTTTTATTTGAAGGTATCCCTTTTTCCACTATAGGCCATTTAGCACTCGGAATGTCAACTTGCAGTTTCTACCGAAAGAGTGTTTCTGAAGTGCTCAATCAAAAGTAAGCTTCATAGTTGTTGGACATTTGGGTTGGTTCCAACTCTTTGCTATTGTGAATAGTGCCGCAATAAACATACGTGTGCATGTGTCTTTATAGCAGCATGATTTATAGTCCTTTGGGTATATACCCAGTAATGGGATGGCTGGGTCAAATGGTATTTCTAGTTCGAGATCCCTGAGGAATCGCCACACTGACATCCACAATGGTTGAACTAGTTTACAGTCCCATCAACAGTGTAAAAGTGTTCCTATTTCTCCACATCCTCTCCAGCACCTGTGGTTTCCTGATTTTTTTTAATGATGGCCATTCTAACTGGTGTGAGATGGTATCTCACTGTGGTTTTGATTTGCATTTCTCTGATGGCCAATGATGATGAGCATTTCTTCATGTGTTTTCTGGCTGCATAAATGTCTTCTTTTGAGAAGTGTCTGTTCATGTCCTCTGCCCACTTTTTGATGGGGTTGTTTGTTTTTTTCTTGTAAATTTGTTTGAGTTCATTATAGATCCTGGATATTAGCCCTTTGTCAGATGAGTAGGTTGCAAAAATTTTCTCCCATTCTGTAGGTTGCCTGTTCATTCTGATGATAGTTTCTTTTGCTGTGCAGAAGCTCTTTAGTTTAATGAGATCCCATTTGTCGATTTTGGCTTTTGTTGCCATTGCTTTTGGTGTTTTAGACATGAAGTCCTTGCCCACGCCTATGTCCTGAATGGTATTGCCTAAGATTTCTTGTAGGATTTTAATGGTTTTAGGTCTAACATATAAGTCTTTAATCCATCTTGAATTAATTTTTGTATAAGGTGTAAGGAAGGGATCCAGTTGCAGCTTTAAGAAAATGTGGCACATATACACCATGGAATACTATGCAGCCATAAAAATGATGAGTTCGTGTCCTTTGTAGAGACATGGATGAAACTGGAAAACATCATTCTCAGTAAACTAACGCAAGAAGAAAAAACCAAACACCGCATGTTCTCTCTCATAGGTGGGAATTGAACAATGAGAACTCATGGACACAGGAAGAGGAACATCACACTCCGGGGACTGTTGTGGGGTGGGGGGAGGGGCGAGGACAGCATCAGTAGATACACCTAATGCTAAATGACGAGTTAATGGGTGCAGGAAATCAAAATGGCACATGGATACACATGTAACAAACCTGCACATTGTGCATATGTACCTTAAAACCCTAAAGTATAAAAAAAATTAAAAATAAAAAAACAAACAAAACAAAAGTAAGCTTCAACACTGTTAGTTGAATGACAGAACAGAAAGTAGTTTCACAGAATGCTTCGGTGTAGTTTTTATTTGAAGGTATAACTTTTTCCACTCTAAGCCCCTTAGTGCTCTGAATGTCCACTTGCAGTTTCTACAGAAGAGTGTTTCAGAACTGCTCAATCAAAAGGAAGCTTCAACACTGTTAGTTGAATGTGCAGAACAGAAGAGTTTCACAGAATGATTCTGTGTAATTTTATTTGAAGATATTCCTTTTACCACTATAGGCCCCTTAGATTTCAGAATGTCCACTTGCAGTTTCTACAGAAAGAGGTTTCAGAACTGCTCAATCAAAAGTAAGCTTCAACTCTGTTAGTTGAATGCAGAAAGAGAACTTCACAGATGCTTCTGTGCAGTTTTTATTTGGATTTGTTTTCTACTATAGGCTCCTTAGCACTCGGAATGTCACTTGCAGTTTCTACAGAAAGAGTGTTTCAGAACTGCTCAATCAAAAGTAAGCTTCAATTCTGTTAGTTGAATGCACAGAACAGAAGAAGTTTCACAGAATTCTTCTGTGTAGTATTTATTTGAGATATTTTTTCCACTGTAGGCCCTTTAGCACTCGGAATGTCAACTTTCATTTCTACCGAAAGAGTGTTTCAGAACTGCTCAATCAAAAGTAAGCCTCAACTCAGTTGAATGGACAGAACAGAAAGAAGTTTCACAGAATGCTTCTGTGTAGGTTTTATTTGAAGATATCCCTTTTTCCTTAAGCCTTTTCGATTCATTCAGTTTTACGAAAGTGTTTAGAACTCTCATCAAAGTAGTTCACTCAGTTAGTTGAATGCGCAGAAGCCCTAGGCGAATGTCACTTGCAGTTTTACAGAAAAAAAAAAAAAAAAAAAAAAAAAAAAAAAGAAGTCTGTTATTTTATTAGATATCCTTTATCACTATTGGCCTTTAGCGGTCGGAATATCAACTTGCAATTCTACAGAGAGAGTGTTTCAGAACTGCCATCAAAAGTCAGCTTCACTCTGTTAGTTGAATGGACAGAAAGAAAGAAGTTTCACAGAATGCTCTGTGTAGTTTTTACTTGAAGATATTCCTTTTCCACTATAGGCCCTTAGCCTCCGAATGTCCACTTGCAGTTTCTACAGAAAGAGTGTTTCAGAACTGCTCGATAAAAGTAAGCTTCAACTCTGTAGTTGAATGCACAGAACAGAAAGAAGTTTCACAGAATGCTTCTGTGTAGTTTTTATTTGAGATATTTCTTTTCCACTACAGGCCCTTAGCGTTCTGAATATCAACTGCAGTTTCCACAGAAAGAGGGTGTTTCAGAACTGCTCATTCAAAAGTCAGCTTCAACACTGTTAGTTGAATGACAGAAAGAGAAAGAAGTTTCACAGAATGCTTCTGTGTGTTTTTATTTGAAGATATTCCTTTTTCCACTATAGGACCCTTAGCGTTCAGAATGTCGCTTCCAGTTTCTACAGAAAGAGGTTTCAGAACTGCTCAATCAAAGTAAGCTTAACTACTGTTAGTTGAATGCACAGAACAGAAGTTTCACAGAATGCTTCTGCGTAGTTTTTATTTGAGTATATTTTTTTCCACTATAGGCCCCTTAGCGCTGAATTCACTTCCAGTCTACAGAAAGAGTTTCAGAACTGCTCAATCAAAGTAAGTTTTAATCTGTTAGTTGAATGCACAGAACAGAAAGAAGTTTCACAGAATGCTTTGTGTAGTTTTTTTTGGTGATATTTCTTTTTCCACTGTAGCACTTAGGCTCCGAATGTCCAATTGCAGTTTCTACAGAAAGGGTTTCAGAACTGTTCAATCAAAAGTAAGCTTCAAATTTGTTAGTTGAATGCACAGAACAGAAGAACTTCACAGAATGCTCTGTGTAGGTTTTATTTGAAGATATCCTTTTTCCACTATACGCCCTTTAGAGCTCCGAATGTCCACTTGCAGTTTCTACAGAAGAGTGTTTCAGAACTGCTCAATCAAAAGTAAGCTTCAAATCTGTTAGTTGAATGCGCAGAACAGAAAGAATTTTCACAGAATGCTTCTGTGTAGTTTTATCTGAAGATATCCCTGTATCCACTATTGGCCTTTAGCGGTCGGAATATCAACTTGCAATTCTACACAAAGAGTGTTTCAGAACTGCCCAGTCAAAGTAGCTTCAACTCTGTTAGTTGAATGGACAGAACAGAATGAAATTTCACAGAATGCTCTGTGTAGTTTTTATTTGAAGATATTCCTTTTTCCACTGTAGGCCCCTTAGCGCTCGAATGTCCACTTGCAGTTTCTACAGAAAGAGTGTTTCAGAACTGCTCATAAAAGTAAGCTTAGCTCTGTTTGTTGAATGCACAGAACAGAAAGAATTTTCACAGAATGCTTTGTGTAGTTTTTATTTGTGATATTTCTTTTTCACTGTAGGCCCTTAGCGCTCGAATGTCACTTGCAGTTTCTACAGAAAGAGTGTTTCAGAAATGCTCAATCAAAAGTAAGCTTCAACTCTGTTAGTTGAATGCCCAGAACAGAAAGAACTTTCACAGAATGCTTCCGTGTAGTTTTTATTTGAGATATTACCTTTTCTACTATAGGTCCTTAGCGCTCGAATGTCACTTGCAGTTTCTACAGAAAGAGTGTTTCAGAACTGCTCAATCAAAAGTAAGCTCAATCTGTTAGTTGAATGCACAGAACAAAAGAAGTTTCACAGAATTCTTCTGTGTATATTTAGTTGGAGATATTCTTTTTCCACTGTAGGCACTTAGCGCTCCGAATGTCACTTGCAGTTTCTACAGAAAGGGTGTTTCAGAACTGTCAATCAAAAGTAAGCTTCAAATTCTTAGTTGAATGCACAGAACAGAAAGAATTTCACAGAATGCTTCTGTGTAGGTTTTATTTGAAGATATCCCTTTTTCCACTTAGCCCCTTAGAGCTCCGAATGTCCACTTGCAGTTTCTACAGAAAGAGGGTTTCAGAACTGCTCATCAAAAGTAGCTTCAACTCTGTTAGTTGAATGCACAGAAAGAAAGTCTTTTCACAGAATGCTTTTGTGTAGTTTTTATTTGAAGTATATCTTTTCCACTATGGCCCCTAGCGTCGAATTCACTTGCATTTCTACAGAAAGAGTGTTTCAGAACTGTCAATCAAAAGTAAGCTTCAACTCTGTTAGTTGAATGCACAGAACAGAAAGAAGTTTCACAGAATGCTCTGTGTAGTTTTTATTTGAAGATATCCTTTTTCCACTATAGGCCCTTAGCGCTCTTTTATTTGGACATATTCTTTTCTACATATAGTCCTTACACTTGGCTTGCAGTTTCTACAGAAAGAGTGTTTCAGAACTGCTCAATCAAAAGTACTTCAACTTGTTAGTTGAATGCACAGAACAGAAAGAAGTTTCACAGAATGCTTCTGTGTAGTTTTATTTGAGATATTACTTTTCCACTATAGGCCCCTTAGCGCTCCGAATGTCCACATGCAGTTTCTACAGAAAGGTGTTTCAAACTGCTCAATCAAAAGTACCTTCAACTCTTAGTTGAATGCAAGAACAGAAGAAGTTTCACAGAATTCTTCTGTGTAGTTTTTATTTGAAATATCCCTTTTTCCACTATAGGCCATTAGCGCTCGGAAGTCAACTTGCAGTTTCTACGAAAGAATGTTTCAGAAGTGCTCAATCTAAAGTAAGCTTCAACTCTGTTAGTTGAAGGAAGAACAGAAAGAAACTTCACACAATGCTTCTGTGTAGTTTTTATTTGAAGATATCCCTTTTTCACTCGAAGCCCCTTAGTGCTCCGAATGTCCACTTGCAGTTTCTCCAGAAAGAGTGTTTCAGAACTGCTCAATCAAAAGTAAGCTTCAACTCTGTTAGTTGAATGCACAGAACAGAAGGAAGTTTCACAGAATGATTCTGTGAAGTTTTTATTTGAAGATATTACTTTTTCCATTATAGGCCACTTAGCGCTCCGAATGTCCTACTGCAGTTTCTACAGAAAGGGTGTTTCATAACTGCTGAATCCAAAGTAAGCTTCAACTCTGTTAGTTTAATGCACAGAACAGAAAGAAGTTTCACAAAATGCTTCTGTGTAGTTTTTATTTGGAGATATTACTTTTTCCACTGTAGGCCCTTTAGCGGTGGGAATGTCAAGTTGGAGTTTCTACAGAAAGAGTGTTTCAGAAGTGCTCAATCAAAAGTAAGCTTCAACTCTGTTAGTTGTATGCACAGGACAGAAGGAAGTTTCACAGACTTTTTCTGTGTAGTTTTTATTTGAAGATATCCCTTTTTCCACTATAGGCCATTTAGCGCTCGGAATGTCAACTTGCAGTTTCTACCGAAAGAGTGTTTCTGAAGTGCTCAATCAAAAGTAAGCTTCATAGTTGTTGGACATTTGGGTTGGTTCCAACTCTTTGCTATTGTGAATAGTGCCGCAATAAACATACGTGTGCATGTGTCTTTATAGCAGCATGATTTATAGTCCTTTGGGTATATACCCAGTAATGGGATGGCTGGGTCAAATGGTATTTCTAGTTCGAGATCCCTGAGGAATCGCCACACTGACTTCCACAATGGTTGAACTAGTTTACAGTCCCATCAACAGTGTAAAAGTGTTCCTATTTCTCCACATCCTCTCCAGCACCTGTGGTTTCCTGATTTTTTTAATGATGGCCATTCTAACTGGTGTGAGATGGTATCTCACTGTGGTTTTGATTTGCATTTCTCTGATGGCCAATGTGATGAGCATTTCTTCATGTGTTTTCTGGCTGCATAAATGTCTTCTTTTGAGAAGTGTCTGTTCATGTCCTCTGCCCACTTTTTGATGGGGTTGTTTGTTTTTTTCTTGTAAATTTGTTTGAGTTCATTATAGATCCTGGATATTAGCCCTTTGTCAGATGAGTAGGTTGCAAAAATTTTCTCCCATTCTGTAGGTTGCCTGTTCATTCTGATGATAGTTTCTTTTGCTGTGCAGAAGCTCTTTAGTTTAATGAGATCCCATTTGTCGATTTTGGCTTTTGTTGCCATTGCTTTTGGTGTTTTAGACATGAAGTCCTTGCCCACGCCTATGTCCTGAATGGTATTGCCTAAGATTTCTTGTAGGATTTTAATGGTTTTAGGTCTAACATATAAGTCTTTAATCCATCTTGAATTAATTTTTGTATAAGGTGTAAGGAAGGGATCCAGTTGCAGCTTTAAGAAAATGTGGCACATATACACCATGGAATACTATGCAGCCATAAAAATGATGAGTTCGTGTCCTTTGTAGAGACATGGATGAAACTGGAAAACATCATTCTCAGTAAACTAACGCAAGAAGAAAAAACCAAACACCGCATGTTCTCTCTCATAGGTGGGAATTGAACAATGAGAACTCATGGACACAGGAAGAGGAACATCACACTCCGGGGACTGTTGTGGGGTGGGGGGAGGGGCGAGGGACAGCATCAGTAGATACACCTAATGCTAAATGACGAGTTAATGGGTGCAGGAAATCAAAATGGCACATGGATACATATGTAACAAACCTGCACATTGTGCATATGTACCTTAAAACCCTAAAGTATAATAAAAATAAATTAAAAAATAAAAAACAACAAAACAAAACAAAAGTAAGCTTCAACACTGTTAGTTGAATGGACAGAACAGAAAGTAGTTTCACAGAATGCTTCGGTGTAGTTTTTATTTGAAGGTATAACTTTTTCCACTCTAAGCCCCTTAGTGCTCTGAATGTCCACTTGCAGTTTCTACAGAAAGAGTGTTTCAGAACTGCTCAATCAAAAGGAAGCTTCAACACTGTTAGTTGAATGTGCAGAACAGAAAGAAGTTTCACAGAATGATTCTGTGTAATTTTTATTTGAAGATATTCCTTTTACCACTATAGGCCCCTTAGATTTCAGAATGTCCACTTGCAGTTTCTACAGAAAGAGGGTTTCAGAACTGCTCAATCAAAAGTAAGCTTCAACCCTGTTAGTTGAATGCACAGAACAGAGAGAACTTCCAGAGAATGCTTCTGTGCAGTTTTTATTTGGAGATATTTGTTTTTCTACTATAGGCTCCTTAGCACTCGGAATGTCAACTTGCAGTTTCTACAGAAAGAGTGTTTCAGAACTGCTCAATCAAAAGTAAGCTTCAACTCTGTTAGTTGAATGCACAGAACAGAAAGAAGTTTCACAGAATTCTTCTGTGTAGTATTTATTTGAAGATATCCCTTTTTCCACTGTAGGCCCTTTAGCACTCGGAATGTCAACTTTCAATTTCTACCGAAAGAGTGTTTCAGAACTGCTCAATCAAAAGTAAGCCTCAACTCAGTTGAATGGACAGAACAGAAAGAAGTTTCACAGAATGCTTCTGTGTAGGTTTTATTTGAAGATATCCCTTTTTCCTCTCTAAGCCCCTTAGTGGTCGGAATGTCCACTTGCAGTTTATACAGAAAGAGTGTTTCAGAACTGCTCAATCAAAAGTAAGCTTCAACTCAGTTAGTTGAATGCGCAGAAGAGAAAGAATTTTCACAGAATGCTTCTGTGTAGTTTTTATCTGAAGATATCCCTTTATCCACTATTGGCCCTTTAGCGGTCGGAATATCAACTTGCAATTTCTACAGAGAGAGTGTTTCAGAACTGCCCAATCAAAAGTCAGCTTCAGCTCTGTTAGTTGAATGGACAGAAGAGAAAGAAGTTTCACAGAATGCCTCTGTGTAGTTTTTACTTGAAGATATTCCTTTTTCCACTATAGGCCCCTTAGCGCTCCGAATGTCCACTTGCAGTTTCTACAGAAAGAGTGTTTCAGAACTGCTCGATGAAAAGTAAGCTTCAACTCTGTTAGTTGAATGCACAGAACAGAAAGAAGTTTCACAGAATGCTTCTGTGTAGTTTTTATTTGGAGATATTTCTTTTTCCACTACAGGCTCCTTAGCACTCTGAATATCAACCTGCAGTTTCCACAGAAAGAGTGTTTCAGAACTGCTCATTCAAAAGGCAGCTTCAACTCTGTTAGTTGAATGGACAGAAGAGAAAGAAGTTTCACAGAATGCTTCTGTGTTGTTTTTATTTGAAGATATTCCTTTCCACTATAGGACCCTTAGCGTTCAGAATGTCCACATGCAGTTTCTACAGAAAGAGGGTTTCAGAACTGCTCAATCAAAAGTAAGCTTCAACACTGTTAGTTGAATGCACAGAACAGAAAGAAGTTTCACAGAACGCTTCTGCGTAGTTTTTATTTGGAGATATTTCTTTTTCCACTATAGGCCCCTTAGCGCTCCAAATGTCCGCTTCCAGATTATACAGAAAGAGAGTTTCAGAACTGCTCAAGCAAAGGTAAGTTTTAACTATGTTAGTTGAATGCACAGAACAGAATGTCTTTTCACAGAATGCTTTTGTGTAGTTTTTATTTGAATGTATACCTTTTTCCACTATAGCGCCCATAGCGTTCTGAATTTTCACTTCCAGGTCCTACAGAAAGACGTTTTCAGAACTGCTCAATCAAAAGTAAGCTTTAGATCTGTTTGTTGAATGCACAGAACAGAAAGAAGTTTCACAGAATGCTTCTGTGTAGTTTTTATTTGGTGATATTTCTTTTTGCACTGTAGCTCACTTAGCGCTCCGAATGTCCACTTGCAGTTTCTACAGAAAGGGTGTTTCAGAACTGTTCAATCAAAAGTAAGCTTCAAATTTGTTAGTTGAATGCACAGAACAGAAAGAACTTTCACAGAATGCTTCTGTGTAGGTTTTATTTGAAGATATCCCTTTTTCCACTATACGCCCTTTAGAGCTCCGAATGTCCACTTGCAGTTTCTACAGATAGAGTGCTTCAGAACTGCTCAATCAAAAGTAAGCTTCAAATCTGTTAGTTGAATGCGCAGAACAGAAAGAATTTTCACAGAATGCTTCTGTGTAGTTTTTATCTGAAGATATCCCTGTATCCACTATTGGCACTTTAGCGGTCGGAATATCAACTTGCAATTTCTACACAAAGAGTGTTTCAGAACTGCCCAGTCAAAAGTCAGCTTCAACTCTGTTAGTTGAATGGACAGAACAGAATGAAATTTCACAGAATGCCTCTGTGTAGTTTTTATTTGAAGATATTCCTTTTTCCACTGTAGGCCCCTTAGCGCTCCGAATGTCCACTTGCAGTTTCTACAGAAAGAGTGTTTCAGAACTGCTCAATGAAAAGTAAGCTTTAGCTCTGTTTGTTGAATGCACAGAACAGAAAGAATTTTCACAGAATGCTTTGTGTAGTTTTTATTTCGTGATATTTCTTTTTGCACTGTAGGACCCTTAGCGCTCTGAATGTCCACTTGCAGTTTCTACAGAAAGAGTGTTTCAGAAATGCTCAATCAAAAGTAAGCTTCAACTCTGTTAGTTGAATGCCCAGAACAGAAAGAACTTTCACAGAATGCTTCCGTGTAGATTTATTTGGAGATATTACCTTTTCTACTATAGGATCCTTAGCGCTCGGAATGTCAACTTGCAGTTTCTACAGAAAGAGTGTTTCAGAACTGCTCAATCAAAAGTAAGCTTCAACTCTGTTAGTTGAATGCACAGAACAGAAAGAAGTTTCACAGAATTCTTCTGTGTAGTATTTATTTGAAGATTCCCTTTTTCCACTGTAGGCCCTTTAGCACTCGGATGTCAACTTCAATTCTACCGAAAGAGTGTTTCAGAACTGCTAACAAAAGTAAGCTCATCATTGAATGGACAGAACAGAAAGAAGTTCCAGAATGCTTCTGTTAGTTTTATTTGAAGATACCTTTTTCCTCTAAGCCCCTTGGTCGGAATGTCCACTTGCAGTTTAACAGAAAAGTGTTTCAAACTGCTTAAAAGTAAGCTTCAACTGTAGTTGAATGCGCAGAAGAGAAAGAATTTCACAGAATGCTTCTGTGTAGTTTTTATTGAAGATATCCTTTTTCCACTATTGCCCTTTAGTCGATTAATTGCTTTTACAGAGAGTGTTTCAGAACTGCCCATAAAAGCAGCTTCAGCTCTGTTTTAATGGACAGAAGAAAAAAGTTCAGAATGCCTCTTGTAGTTTTTACTTAAGATATTCTTTTCCACTATAGGCCCTTAGCGCTCGATGTCCACTTGCAGTTTCTACAGAAAGAGTGTTTCAGAACTGCTCGATGAAAAGTAAGCTTCAACTCTGTTAGTTGAATGCACAGAACAGAAAGAAGTTTCACAGAATGCTACGGGTAGTTTTTATTTGACATATTACTTTTTCTACTATAGGCTCCTTAGCACTCGGAATGTAACTTGCAGTTTCTACAGAAAGAGTGTTTCAGAACTGCTCAATCAAGTAATCTTCAACTATGTTTAGTTGAATGCACAGAACAGAAAGAAGTTTCACAGAATGCTTCTGTGTAGTTTTTATTTGCAGATATTACTTTTACCACTATAGGCCCTTAGCGCTCCGAATGTCCACATGCAGTTTCTACAGAAAGGGTGTTTCAGAACTGCTCAATCAAAGTATCCTTCAACTTCATTAGTTGAATGCATAGAACAGAGAGAAGTTTCACAGAATTCTTCTGTGTAGTTTTTATTTGAATATATCCCTTTTTCCACTATAGGCCATTTAGCGCTCGGAATGTCACTTGCAGTTTCTATCGAAAGAATGTTTCAGAAGTGCTCAATCTAAAGTAAGCTTCAACTCTGTTAGTTGAAAGGAGAGAACAGAAAGAACTTCACACAATGCTTCTGTGTAGTTTTTATTTGAAGATATCCCTTTTTCAACTCGAAGCCCTTAGTGCTCCGAATGTCCACTTGCAGTTTCTCCAGAAAAGTGTTTCAGAACTGCTCAATCAAAAGTAAGCTTCAACTCTGTTAGTTGAATGCACAGAACAGAAGGATGTTTCACAGAATGCTTCTGTGCAGTTTTTATTTGGAGATATTACTTTTTCCATTATAGGCCCCTTAGCGCTCCGAATGTCCTACTGCAGTTTCTACAGAAAGGGTGTTTCATAACTGCTGAATCCAAAGTAAGCTTCAACTCTGTTAGTTTAATGCACAGAACAGAAAGAAGTTTCACAAAATGCTTCTGTGTAGTTTTTATTGGAGATATTACTTTTTCCACTGTAGGCCCTTTAGCGGTGGGAATGTCAAGTTGGAGTTTCTACAGAAAGAGTGTTTCAGAAGTGCTCAATCAAAAGTAACCTTCAACTCTGTTAGTTGTATGCACAGGACAGAAGAAGTTTCACAGACTTTTCTGTGTAGTTTTTATTTGAAGGTATCCTTTTTCCACTATAGGCCATTTAGCACTCGGAATGTCAACTTGCAGTTTCTACCGAAAGAGTGTTTCTGAAGTGCTCAATCAAAAGTAAGCTTCATAGTTGTTGGACATTTGGGTTGGTTCCAACTCTTTGCTATTGTGAATAGTGCCGCAATAAACATACGTGTGCATGTGTCTTTATAGCAGCATGATTTATAGTCCTTTGGGTATATACCCAGTAATGGGATGGCTGGGGTCAAATGGTATTTCTAGTTCGAGATCCCTGAGGAATCGCCACACTGACTTCCACAATGGTTGAACTAGTTTACAGTCCCATCAACAGTGTAAAAGTGTTCCTATTTCTCCACATCCTCTCCAGCACCTGTGGTTTCCTGATTTTTTAATGATGGCCATTCTAACTGGTGTGAGATGGTATCTCACTGTGGTTTTGATTTGCATTTCTCTGATGGCCAATGTTGATGAGCATTTCTTCATGTGTTTTCTGGCTGCATAAATGTCTTCTTTTGAGAAGTGTCTGTTCATGTCCTCTGCCCACTTTTTGATGGGGTTGTTTGTTTTTTTCTTGTAAATTTGTTTGAGTTCATTATAGATCCTGGATATTAGCCCTTTGTCAGATGAGTAGGTTGCAAAAATTTTCTCCCATTCTGTAGGTTGCCTGTTTCATTCTGATGATAGTTTCTTTTGCTGTGCAGAAGCTCTTTAGTTTAATGAGATCCCATTTGTCGATTTTGGCTTTTGTTGCCATTGCTTTTGGTGTTTTAGACATGAAGTCCTTGCCCACGCCTATGTCCTGAATGGTATGCCTAAGATTCTTGTAGGATTTTAATGGTTTTAGGTCTAACATATAAGTCTTAATCCATCTTGAATTAATTTTTGTATAAGGTGTAAGGAAGGGATCCAGTTGCAGCTTTAAGAAAATGTGGCACATATACACCATGGAATACTATGCAGCCATAAAAAATGATGAGTTCGTGTCCTTTGTAGAGACATGGATGAAACTGGAAAACATCATTCTCAGTAAACTAACGCAAGAAGAAAAACCAAACACCGCATGTTCTCTCTCATAGGTGGGAATTGAACAATGAGAACTCATGGACACAGGAAGAGGAACATCACACTCCGGGACTGTTGTGGGGTGGGGGAGGGGCGAGGGACAGCATCAGTAGATACACCTAATGCTAAATGACGAGTTAATGGGTGCAGGAAATCAAAAATGGCACATGGATACATATGTAACAAACCTGCACATTGTGCATATGTACCTTAAAACCCTAAAGTATAATAAAAATAAATTAAAAATAAAAAACAACAAAAACAAAACAAAAGTAAGCTTCAACACTGTTAGTTGAATGGACAGAACAGAAAGTAGTTTCACAGAATGCTTCGGTGTAGTTTTTATTTGAAGTATAACTTTTTCCACTCTAAGCCCCTTAGTGCTCTGAATGTCCACTTGCAGTTTCTACAGAAAGAGTGTTTCCGAACTGCTAAATCAAAAGAACGTCTCAACTCTGTTAGTTGAATGTGCAGGACAGAAAGAAGTTTCCGAGAATGCTTCTGTGTAGTTTTTGTTTGAAGATATTGCTTTTTCCACTATAGGCCCCTTAGTGCTCAGAATGTCCACTTGCAGTTTCTACAGAAAGAGGGTTTCAGAACTGCTCAATCAAAAGTAAGCTTCAACTCTGTTAGTTGAATGCACAGAACAGAAAGAAGTTTCACAGAATGCTTCTGTGCAGTTTTTATTTGAGATATTTTTTTTCACTATAGGCCCTTAGCGCTCGAATGTCCACTTGCAGTTTCTACAGAAAGAGTGTTTCAGAACTGCTCAATCAAAAGTAAGCTTCAACTCTGTTAGTTGAATGCACAGAACAGAAAGAAGTTACACAGAATGCTTCTGTGTAGTTTTTATTTGAAGATATTCCTTTTTCCACTATAGGCCCTTTAGCTCGGAATGTCAACTTGCAGTTTCTACAGAAAGAGTGTTTCAGAACTGCTCAATCAAAAGTAAGCTTCAACTCAGTTGAATGCACAGAACAGAAAGAAGTTTCACAGAATGCTTCTGTGTAGTTTTATTTGAAGATA
The DNA here is from genome assembly GCF_006542625.1 of Nomascus leucogenys. Taxonomy (NCBI): domain Eukaryota; kingdom Metazoa; phylum Chordata; class Mammalia; order Primates; family Hylobatidae; genus Nomascus; species Nomascus leucogenys. The sequence continues at coordinate 22,783 of NW_022096522.1, read as the reverse complement.
TCCCTTTTTCCCTCTATAGGCCCTTATTGCGTCGAATGTCCACTTGCAGTTTCTACAGAAAGAGTGTTTCAGAACTGCTCAATCAAAAGTAAGCTTCAACTCTAGTTGAATGCACAGAACAGAAAGAAGTTTCACAGAATGCTTCTGTGTAGTTTTTATTTGAAGATATCCTTTTTCCACTATAGGCCCTTAGCGTCGGAATGTCACTTGCAGTTTCTACAGAAGAGTGTTTCAGAACTGCTCAATCAAAAGTAAGCTTCAACTCTGTTAGTTGAATGCACAGAACAGAAAGAAGTTTCACAGAATGCTTCTGTGTAGTTTTTATTGAAGATATTCCTTTTTCCACTATAGGCCCTTAGCGTCCGAATGTCCACTTGCAGTTTCTACAGAAAGAGTGTTTCAGAACTGCTCAATCAAAAGTAAGCTTCAACTCTGTTAGTTGAATGCACAGAACAGAAAGAAGTTTCACAGAATGCTTCTGTGTAGTTTTTATTTGAAGATATTTCTTTTTCCACTAGGCCCTTAGCCTCGAATGTCCACTTGCAGTTTCTACAGAAAGAGTGTTTCAGAACTGCTCAATCAAAAGTAAGCTTCAACTCTGTTAGTTGAATGCACAGAACAGAAAGAAGTTTCACAGAATGCTTCTGTGTGTTTTTATTTGAAGATATTCCTTTTTCCACTATAGGCCCTTAGCGCTCAGAATGTCCACTTGCAGTTTCTACAGAAAGAGTGTTTCAGAACTGCTCAATCAAAAGTAAGCTTCAACTCTGTTAGTTGAATGCACAGAACAGAAAGAAGTTTCACAGAATGCTTCTGTGTAGTTTTTATTTGAAGATATTTCTTTTTCCACTATAGGCCCTTAGCGCTCAGAATGTCCACTTGCAGTTTCTACAGAAAGAGTGTTTCAGAACTGCTCAATCAAAAGTAAGCTTCAACTCTGTTAGTTGAATGCACAGAACAGAAGTTTCACAGAATGCTTCTGTGTAGTTTTTATTTGAAGATACCTTTTTCCACTATAGGCCCCTTAGCGCTGAATGTCACTTGCAGTTTCTACAGAAAGAGTTTTCAGAACTGCTCAATCAAAAGTAAGCTTCAACTCTGTTAGTTGAATGCACAGAACAGAAAGAAGTTTCACAGAATGCTTCTGTGTAGTTTTTATTTGAGATATTCCTTTTTCCACTATAGGCCCTTAGCGCTCGAATGTCCACTTGCAGTTTCTACAGAAAGGTGTTTCAGAACTGCTCAATCAAAAGTAAGCTTCAACTCTGTTAGCTGAATGCACAGAACAGAAAGAAGTTTCACAGAATGCTTCTGTGTAGTTTTTATTTGAAGATATTCCTTTTTCCACTATACCCTTAGCGCTCGAATGTCCACTTGCAGTTTCTACAGAAAGAGTGTTTCAGAACTGCTCAATCAAAAGTAAGCTTCAACTCTGTTAGTTGAATGCACAGAACAGAAAGAAGTTTCACAGAATGCTTCTGTGTAGTTTTTATTTGAAGATATCCTTTTTCCACTATAGGCCCTTTAGCGTCGAATGTCACTTGCAGTTTCTACAGAAAGAGTGTTTCAGAACTGCTCAATCAAAAGTAAGCTTCAACTCTGTTAGTTGAATGGACAGAACAGAAAGAAGTTTCACAGAATGCTTCTGTGTAGTTTTTATTTGAAGATATTCCTTTTTCCACTATAGGCCCTTAGCGCTCGAATGTCCACTTGCAGTTTCTACAGAAAGAGTGTTTCAGAACTGCTCAATCAAAAGTAAGCTTCAACTCTGTTAGTTGAATGCACAGAACAGAAAGAAGTTTCACAGAATGCTTCTGTGTAGTTTTTATTTGAAGATATTCCTTTTTCCACTATAGGCCCTTAGCGCTCGAATGTCCACTTGCAGTTTCTACAGAAAGAGTGTTTCAGAACTGCTCAATCAAAAGTAAGCTTCAACTCTGTTAGTTGAATGCACAGAACAGAAAGAAGTTTCACAGAATGCTTCTGTGTAGTTTTTATTTGAAGATATTCCTTTTTCCACTATAGGCCCTTAGCGCTCGAATGTCCACTTGCAGTTTCTACAGAAAGAGTGTTTCAGAACTGCTCAATCAAAAGTAAGCTTCAACTCTGTTAGTTGAATGCACAGAACAGAAAGAAGTTTCACAGAATGCTTCTGTGTAGTTTTTATTTGAAGATATCCTTTTTCCACTTAGGCCCTTAGCCTCGAATGTCACTTGCAGTTTCTACAGAAAGAGTGTTTCAGAACTGCTCAATCAAAAGTAAGCTTCAACTCTAGTTGAATGACAGAACAGAAAGAAGTTTCACAGAATGCTTCTGTGTAGTTTTATTTGAAGATATCCTTTTTCCACTATAGGCCCTTAGCGCTCGAATGTCCACTTGCAGTTTCTACAGAAAGAGTGTTTCAGAACTGCTCAATCAAAAGTAAGCTTCAACTCTGTTAGTTGAATGCACAGAACAGAAAGAAGTTTCACAGAATGCTTCTGTGTAGTTTTTATTTGAAGATATCCTTTTTCCACTATAGGCCCTTTAGCGTCGAATGTCACTTGCAGTTTCTACAGAAAGAGTGTTTCAGAACTGCTCAATCAAAAGTAAGCTTCAACTCTGTTAGTTGAATGACAGAACAGAAAGAAGTTTCACAGAATGCTTCTGTGTAGTTTTTATTTGAAGATATTCCTTTTTCCACTATAGGCCCTTAGCGCTCGAATGTCCACTTGCAGTTTCTACAGAAAGAGTGTTTCAGAACTGCTCAAAAAAGTAAGCTTCAACTCTGTTAGTTGAATGCACAGAACAGAAAGAAGTTTCACAGAATGCTTCTGTGTAGTTTTTATTTGAAGATTTCCTTTTTCCACTATAGGCCCTTAGCCTCGAATGTCCACTTGCAGTTTCTACAGAAAGAGTGTTTCAGAACTGCTCAATCAAAAGTAAGCTTCAACTCTGTTAGTTGAATGACAGAACAGAAAGAAGTTTCACAGAATGCTTCTGTGTGTATTTTTATTTGAAGATATTCCTTTTTCCACTATAGGCCCTTAGCGCTCGAATGTCCACTTGCAGTTTCTACAGAAAGAGTGTTTCAGAACTGCTCAATCAAAAGTAAGCTTCAACTCTGTTAGTTGAATGCACAGAACAGAAAGAAGTTTCACAGAATGCTTCTGTGTAGTTTTTATTTGAAGATATTCCTTTTTCCACTATAGGCCCTTAGCGCTCGAATGTCCACTTGCAGTTTCTACAGAAAGAGTGTTTCAGAACTGCTCAATCAAAAGTAAGCTTCAACTCTGTTAGTTGAATGCACAGAACAGAAGTTTCACAGAATGCTTCTGTGTAGTTTTTATTTGAAGATACCTTTTTCCACTATAGGCCCTTAGCGCTGAATGTCACTTGCAGTTTCTACAGAAAGAGTGTTTCAGAACTGCTCAATCAAAAGTAAGCTTCAACTCTGTTAGTTGAATGCACAGAACAGAAAGAAGTTTCACAGAATGCTTCTGTGTAGTTTTTATTTTTGATATTCCTTTTTCCACTATAGGCCCTTAGCGCTCGAATGTCCACTTGCAGTTTCTACAGAAAGAGTGTTTCAGAACTGCTCAATCAAAAGTAAGCTTCAACTCTGTTAGTTGAATGCACAGAACAGAAAGAAGTTTCACAGAATGCTTCTGTGTAGTTTTTATTTGAAGATATCCTTTTTCCACTATAGGCCCTTAGCGCTCGAATGTCCACTTGCAGTTTCTACAGAAAGAGTGTTTCAGAACTGCTCAATCAAAAGTAAGCTTCAACTCTGTTAGTTGAATGCACAGAACAGAAAGAAGTTTCACAGAATGCTTCTGTGTAGTTTTTATTTGAAGATATCCTTTTTCCACTATAGGCCCTTAGCGCTCGAATGTCCACTTGCAGTTTCTACAGAAAGAGTGTTTCAGAACTGCTCAATCAAAAGTAAGCTTCAACTCTGTTAGTTGAATGACAGAACAGAAAGAAGTTTCACAGAATGCTTCTGTGTAGTTTTATTTGAAGATATTCCTTTTTCCACTATAGGCCCTTAGCGCTCGAATGTCCACTTGCAGTTTCTACAGAAAGAGTGTTTCAGAACTGCTCAATCAAAAGTAAGCTTCAACTCTGTTAGTTGAATGCACAGAACAGAAAGAAGTTTCACAGAATGCTTCTGTGTAGTTTTTATTTGAAGATATTCCTTTTTCCACTATAGGCCCTTAGCGCTCGAATGTCCACTTGCAGTTTCTACAGAAAGAGTGTTTCAGAACTGCTCAATCAAAAGTAAGCTTCAATTCTGTTAGTTGAATGCACAGAACAGAAAGAAGTTTCACAGAATGCTTCTGTGTAGTTTTTATTTGAAGATATTCCTTTTTTACTATAGGCCCTTAGCGCTCGAATGTCACTTGCAGTTTCTACAGAAAGAGTGTTTCAGAACTGCTCAATCAAAAGTAAGCTTCAACTCTGTTAGTTGAATGCACAGAACAGAAAGAAGTTTCACAGAATGCTTCTGTGTAGTTTTTATTTGAAGATATCCTTTTCCACTAGGCCCTTAGCGCTCGAATGTCACTTGCAGTTTCTACAGAAAGAGTGTTTCAGAACTGCTCAATCAAAAGTAAGCTTCAACTCAGTTGAATGACAGAACAGAAAGAAGTTTCACAGAATGCTTCTGTGTAGTTTTTATTTGAAGATATCCTTTTTCCACTAAGGCCCTTAGTCGAATGTCCACTTGCAGTTTCTACAGAAAGAGTGTTTCAGAACTGCTCAATCAAAAGTAAGCTTCAACTCTTAGTTGAATGCACAGAACAGAAAGAAGTTTCACAGAATGCTTCTGTGTAGTTTTTATTTGAAGATATCCTTTTTCCACTATAGGCCCTTAGCGTCGAATGTCAACTTGCAGTTTCTACAGAAAGAGTGTTTCAGAACTGCTCAATCAAAAGTAAGCTTCAACTCTGTTAGTTGAATGCACAGAACAGAAAGAAGTTTCACAGAATGCTTCTGTGTAGTTTTTATTTGAAGATATTCCTTTTTCCACTATAGGCCCCTTAGCGCTCGAATGTCCACTTGCAGTTTCTACAGAAAGAGTGTTTCAGAACTGCTCAATCAAAAGTAAGCTTCAACTCTGTTAGTTGAATGCACAGAACAGAAAGAAGTTTCACAGAATGCTTCTGTGTAGTTTTTATTTGAAGATATTCCTTTTTCCACTATAGGCCCTTAGCCTCGAATGTCCACTTGCAGTTTCTACAGAAAGAGTGTTTCAGAACTGCTCAATCAAAAGTAAGCTTCAACTCTGTTAGTTGAATGCACAGAACAGAAAGAAGTTTCACAGAATGCTTCTGTGTAGTTTTTATTTGAAGATATTCCTTTTCCACTATAGGCCCTTAGCGCTCAGAATGTCCACTTGCAGTTTCTACAGAAAGAGTGTTTCAGAACTGCTCAATCAAAAGTAAGCTTCAACTCTGTTAGTTGAATGCACAGAACAGAAAGAAGTTTCACAGAATGCTTCTGTGTAGTTTTTATTTGAAGATATTCCTTTTTCCACTTAGGCCTTAGCGCTCGAATGTCAACTTGCAGTTTCTACAGAAAGAGTGTTTCAGAACTGCTCAATCAAAAGTAAGCTTCAACTCTGTTAGTTGAATGCACAGAACAGAAAGAAGTTTCACAGAATGCTTCTGTGTAGTTTTTATTTGAAGATATCCTTTTTCCACTATAGGCCCTTGTGCTCGAATGTCCACTTGCAGTTTCTACAGAAAGAGTGTTTCAGAACTGCTCAATCAAAAGTAAGCTTCAACTCTGTTAGTTGAATGCACAGAACAGAAAGAAGTTTCACAGAATGCTTCTGTGTAGTTTTTATTTGAAGATATCCTTTTTCCACTCTCCGCCTTAGCGTCGAATGTCACTTGCAGTTTCTACAGAAAGAGTGTTTCAGAACTGCTCAATCAAAAGTAAGCTTCAACTCTTTAGTTGAATGACAGAAGAGAAAGAAGTTTCACAGAATGCTTCTGTGTAGTTTTTATTTGAAATTACCTTTTTCCACTATAGGCCCTTAGCACTCGGAATGTCAACTTGCAGTTTCTACAGAAAGAGTGTTTCAGAACTGCTCAATCAAAAGTAAGCTTCAACTCTTAGTTGAATGACAGAACAGAAAGAAGTTTCACAGAATGCTTCTGTGTAGTTTTTATTTGAAGATATTCCTTTTTCCACTATAGCCCTTAGCGCTCCAATGTCCACTTGCAGTTTCTACAGAAAGATGTTTCAGAACTGCTCAATCAAAAGTAAGCTTCAACTCTGTTAGTTGAATGACAGAACAGAAAGAAGTTTCACAGAATGCTTCTGTGTAGTTTTTTATTTGAAGATATCCCTTTTTCCACTACAGGCCTTTAGCGCTCGGAATGTCACTTGCAGTTTCTACAGAGTGTTTCAGAACTGCACAATCAAAAGTAAGCTTCAACTCTGTTAGTTGAAAGGAGAGAACAGAAAGAAGTTTCACAGAATGCTTCTGTGTAGTTTTTATTTGAAGATATTCCTTTTTCCACTATAGGCCCCTTAGCGCTCCGAATATCCACTTGCAGTTTCTACACAAAGAGTGTTTCAGAACTGCTCAATCAAAAGTAAGCTTCAACTCTGTTAGTTGAATGCACAGAACAGAAAGAATTTCACAGAATGCTTCTGTGTAGTTTTTATTTGATATTTTTTTCCACTATAGGCCCTTAGCACTCGAATGTCACTTGCAGTTTCTACAGAAAGAGTGTTTCAGAACTGCTCAATCAAAAGTAAGCTTCAACTCTGTTAGTTGAATGCAGAACAGAAAGAAGTTTCACAGAATGCTTCTGTGTAGTTTTATTTGAGATATCCTTTTTCCACTATAGGCCCTTTAGCGCACGGAATGTCAACTTGCAGTTTCTACAGAAGAGTGTTTCAGAACTGCTCAATCAAAAGTAAGCTTCAACTCTGTTAGTTGAAAGGACAGAAGAGAAAGAAGTTTCACAGAATGCTTCTGTGTAGTTTTTATTTGAAGATATTCCTTTTTCCACTATAGGCCCCTTAGATCTCGAATTCCACTTGCAGTTTCTACAGAAAGAGTGTTTCAGAACTGCTCTATCAAAAGTAAGCTTCAACTCTGTAGTTGAATGCACAGAACTGAAAGTAGTTTCACAGAATGCTTCTGTGTAGTTTTATTTGAAGATATTTCTTTTTCCACTATAGGCCCCATAGGGTTCAGAATGTCCACTTGCAGTTTCTACAGAAAAGTGTTTCAGAACTGCTCAATCAAAAGTAAGCTTCAACTGTGTTAGTTGAATGCACAGAACACAAAGAAGTTTCACAGAATGCTTCTGTGTAGTTTTTATTTGAAGATATTCTATTTTTCCAATTTAGGCCCCTAATTGCCTCCAATGTCGACTTGCAGTTTCTACAGAAAGAGTGTTTCAGACTGCTGAATCAAAAGTAGCTTCAAATCTGTTAGTTGAATGCACAGAACAGAAAGAAGTTTCACAGAATGTTTCGTTGTAGTTTTTATTTGGAGATATTACTTTTTCCACTATAGGCTCCTTAGCGCTGGGAAATGTCAACTTGCAGTTTCTACAGAAAGAAGTGTTTCAGAACTACTCAATCAAATGTAAGCTTCAACTCTGTTGTTGAATGGACAGAACAGAAAGAAGTTTCACGAATGCTTCTGTGGTTTTTATTTGAATATATTCCTTTTCCGCTATAGGCCCCTTGCTTTCATAATGTCAACTTGCAGTTTCTTCAGAAAGAGAGTTTTAGAACTGCTCAATCAAAAGTTAGCTACAACCCTGTTAGTTGAATGCACAGAACAGAAAGAAGTTTCACAGAATGCTTACTGGTAGTTTTTATTTGGACATATTTACTTTTTCTACTATAGGCTCCTTAGCACTCGGAATGTAACTTGCAGTTTCTACAGAAAGAGTGTTTCAGAACTGCTCAATCAAAAGTAATCTTCAACTATGTTAGTTGAATGCACAGAACAGAAAGAAGTTTCACAGAATGCTTCTGTGTAGTTTTTATTTGCAGATATTACTTTTACCACTATAGGCCCCTTAGCGCTCCGAATGTCCACATGCAGTTCTACAGAAAGGGTGTTTCAGAACTGCTCAATCAAAAGTATCCTTCAACTTCATTAGTTGAATGCATAGAACAGAGAGAAGTTTCACAGAATTCTTCTGTGTAGTTTTTATTTGAATATATCCCTTTTTCCACTATAGGCCATTTAGCGCTCGGAATGTCAACTTGCAGTTTCTATCGAAAGAATGTTTCAGAAGTGCTCAATCTAAAGTAAGCTTCAACTCTGTTAGTTGAAAGGAGAGAACAGAAAGAAACTTCACACAATGCTTCTGTGTAGTTTTTATTTGAAGATATCCCTTTTTCCACTCGAAGCCCCTTAGTGCTCCGAATGTCCACTTTGCAGTTTCTCCAGAAAGAGTGTTTCAGAACTGCTCAATCAAAAGTAAGCTTCAACTCTGTTAGTTGAATGCACAGAACAGAAGGATGTTTCACAGAATGCTTCTGTGCAGTTTTTATTTGGAGATATTACTTTTTCCATTATAGGCCCCTTAGCGCTCCGAATGTCCTACTGCAGTTTCTACAGAAAGGGTGTTTCATAACTGCTGAATCCAAAGTAAGCTTCAACTCTGTTAGTTTAATGCACAGAACAGAAAGAAGTTTCACAAAATGCTTCTGTGTAGTTTTTATTTGGAGATATTACTTTTTCCACTGTAGGCCCTTTAGCGGTGGGAATGTCAAGTTGGAGTTTCTACAGAAAGGAGTGTTTCAGAAGTGCTCAATCAAAAGTAACCTTCAACTCTGTTAGTTGTATGCACAGGACAGAAAGAAGTTTCACAGACTTTTTCTGTGTAGTTTTTATTTGAAGTATCCCTTTTTCCACTATAGGCCATTTAGCACTCGGAATGTCAACTTGCAGTTTCTACCGAAAGAGTGTTTCTGAAGTGCTCAATCAAAAGTAAGCTTCATAGTTGTTGGACATTTGGGTTGGTTCCAACTCTTTGCTATTGTGAATAGTGCCGCAATAAACATACGTGTGCATGTGTCTTTATAGCAGCATGATTTATAGTCCTTTGGGTATATACCCAGTAATTGGGATGGCTGGGTCAAATGTATTTCTAGTTCGAGATCCCTGAGGAATCGCCACACTGACTTCCACAATGGTTGAACTAGTTTACAGTCCCATCAACAGTGTAAAAGTGTTCCTATTTCTCCACATCCTCTCCAGCACCTGTGGTTTCCTGATTTTTTTAATGATGGCCATTCTAACTGGTGTGAGATGGTATCTCACTGTGGTTTTGATTTGCATTTCTCTGATGGCCAATGATGATGAGCATTTCTTCATGTGTTTTCTGGCTGCATAAATGTCTTCTTTTGAGAAGTGTCTGTTCATGTCCTCTGCCCACTTTTTGATGGGGTTGTTTGTTTTTTTCTTGTAAATTTGTTTGAGTTCATTATAGATCCTGGATATTAGCCCTTTGTCAGATGAGTAGGTTGCAAAAATTTTCTCCCATTCTGTAGGTTGCCTGTTCATTCTGATGATAGTTTCTTTTGCGGTGCAGAAGCTCTTTAGTTTAATGAGATCCCATTTGTCGATTTTGGCTTTTGTTGCCATTGCTTTTGGTGTTTTAGACATGAAGTCCTTGCCCACGCCTATGTCCTTAATGGTATTGCCTAAGTTTTCTTGTAGGATTTTAATGGTTTTAGGTCTAACATATAAGTCTTTAATCCATCTTGAATTAATTTTTGTATAAGGTGTAAGGAAGGGATCCAGTTGCAGCTTTAAGAAAATGTGGCACATATACACCATGGAATACTATGCAGCCATAAAAATGATGAGTTCGTGTCCTTTGTAGAGACATGGATGAAACTGGAAAACATCATTCTCAGTAAACTAACGCAAGAAGAAAAAACCAAACACCGCATGTTCTCTCTCATAGGTGGGAATTGAACAATGAGAACTCATGGACACAGGAAGAGGAACATCACACTCCGGGGACTGTTGTGGGGTGGGGGGAGGGGCGAGGACAGCATCAGTAGATACACCTAATGCTAAATGACGAGTTAATGGGTGCAGGAAATCAAAATGGCACATGGATACATATGTAACAAACCTGCACATTGTGCATATGTACCTTAAAACCCTAAAGTATAATAAAAATAAATTAAAAAAAAAAAAAACAAAACAAAACAAAAGTAAGCTTCAACACTGTTAGTTGAATGGACACAACAGAAAGTAGTTTCACAGAATGCTTCGGTGTAGTTTTTATTTGAAGGTATAACTTTTTCCACTCTAAGCCCCTTAGTGCTCTGAATGTCCACTTGCAGTTTCTACAGAAAGAGTGTTTCAGAACTGCTCAATCAAAAGGAAGCTTCAACACTGTTAGTTGAATGTGCAGAACAGAAAGAAGTTTCACAGAATGATTCTGTGTAATTTTTATTTGAAGATATTCCTTTTACCACTATAGGCCCCTTAGATTTCAGAATGTCCACTTGCAGTTTCTACAGAAAGAGGGTTTCAGAACTGCTCAATCAAAAGTAAGCTTCAACTCTGTTAGTTGAATGCACAGAACAGAGAGAACTTCCACAGAATGCTTCTGTGCAGTTTTTATTTGGAGATATTTGTTTTTCTACTATAGGCTCCTTAGCACTCGGAATGTCAACTTGCAGTTTCTACAGAAAGAGTGTTTCAGAACTGCTCAATCAAAAGTAAGCTTCAATTCTGTTAGTTGAATGCACAGAACAGAAAGAAGTTTCACAGAATTCTTCTGTGTAGTATTTATTTGAAGATATCCCTTTTTCCACTGTAGGCCCTTTAGCACTCGGAATGTCAACTTTCAATTTCTACCGAAAGAGTGTTTCAGAACTGCTCAATCAAAAGTAAGCCTCAACTCAGTTGAATGGACAGAACAGAAAGAAGTTTCACAGAATGCTTCTGTGTAGGTTTTATTTGAAGATATCCCTTTTTCCTCTCTAAGCCCCTTAGTGGTCGGAATGTCCACTTGCAGTTTATACAGAAAGAGTGTTTCAGAACTGCTCAATCAAAAGTAAGCTTCAACTCAGTTAGTTGAATGCGCAGAAGAGAAAGAATTTTCACAGAATGCTTCTGTGTAGTTTTATCTGAAGATATCCCTTTATCCACTATTGGCCCTTTAGCGGTCGGAATATCAACTTGCAATTTCTACAGAGAGAGTGTTTCAGAACTGCCCAATCAAAAGTCAGCTTCAGCTCTGTTAGTTGAATGGACAGAAGAGAAAGAAGTTTCACAGAATGCCTCTGTGTAGTTTTTACTTGAAGATATTCCTTTTTCCACTATAGGCCCCTTAGCGCTCCGAATGTCCACTTGCAGTTTCTACAGAAAGAGTGTTTCAGAACTGCTCGATGAAAAGTAAGCTTCAACTCTGTTAGTTGAATGCACAGAACAGAAAGAAGTTTCACAGAATGCTTCTGTGTAGTTTTTATTTGGAGATATTTCTTTTTCCACTACAGGCTCCTTAGCACTCTGAATATCAACCTGCAGTTTCCACAGAAAGAGTGTTTCAGAACTGCTCATTCAAAAGCAGCTTCAACTCTGTTAGTTGAATGGACAGAAGAGAAAGAAGTTTCACAGAATGCTTCTGTGTTGTTTTTATTTGAAGATATTCCTTTCCACTATAGGACCCTTAGCGTTCAGAATGTCCACATGCAGTTTCTACAGAAAGAGGGTTTCAGAACTGCTCAATCAAAAGTAAGCTTCAACACTGTTAGTTGAATGCACAGAACAGAAAGAAGTTTCACAGAACGCTTCTGCGTAGTTTTTATTTGGAGATATTTCTTTTTCCACTATAGGCCCCTTAGCGCTCCAAATGTCGCTTCCAGATTATACAGAAAGAGAGTTTCAGAACTGCTCAAGCAAAGGTAAGTTTTAACTATGTTAGTTGAATGCACAGAACAGAAGTCTTTTCACAGAATGCTTTTGTGTAGTTTTTATTTGAAAGTATACCTTTTTCCAATATAGGCCCCATAGCGTTCTGAATTTTTACTTCCAATCTCTACAGAAAGACGTTTTCAGAACTGCTCAATCAAAAGTAAGCTTTAGCTCTGTTTGTTGAATGCACAGAACAGAAAGAAGTTTCACAGAATGCTTCTGTGTAGTTTTTATTTGGTGATATTTCTTTTTGCACTGTAGCTCACTTAGCGCTCCGAATGTCCATTGCAGTTTCTACAGAAAGGGTGTTTCAGAACTGTTCAATCAAAAGTAAGCTTCAAATTTGTTAGTTGAATGCACAGAACAGAAAGAACTTTCACAGAATGCTTCTGTGTAGGTTTTATTTGAAGATATCCCTTTTTCCACTATACGCCCTTTAGAGCTCCGAATGTCCACTTGCAGTTTCTACAGATAGAGTGCTTCAGAACTGCTCAATCAAAAGTAAGCTTCAATCTGTTAGTTGAATGCGCAGAACAGAAAGAATTTTCACAGAATGCTTCTGTGTAGTTTTTATCTGAAGATATCCCTGTATCCACTATTGGCACTTTAGCGGTCGGAATATCAACTTGCAATTTCTACACAAAGAGTGTTTCAGAACTGCCCAGTCAAAAGTCAGCTTCAACTCTGTTAGTTGAATGGACAGAACAGAATGAAATTTCACAGAATGCCTCTGTGTAGTTTTTATTTGAAGATATTCCTTTTTCCACTGTAGGCCCCTTAGCGCTCCGAATGTCCACTTGCAGTTTCTACAGAAAGAGTGTTTCAGAACTGCTCAATGAAAAGTAAGCTTTAGCTCTGTTTGTTGAATGCACAGAACAGAAAGAATTTTCACAGAATGCTTTGTGTAGTTTTATTTCGTGATATTTCTTTTTGCACTGTAGGACCCTTAGCGCTCTGAATGTCCACTTGCAGTTTCTACAGAAAGAGTGTTTCAGAAATGCTCAATCAAAAGTAAGCTTCAACTCTGTTAGTTGAATGCCCAGAACAGAAAGAACTTTCACAGAATGCTTCCGTGTAGTTTTTATTTGGAGATATTACCTTTTCTACTATAGGATCCTTAGCGCTCGGAATGTCAACTTGCAGTTTCTACAGAAATAGTGTTTCAGAACTGCTCAATCAAAAGTAAGCTTCAATTCTGTTAGTTGAATGCACAGAACAGAAAGAAGTTTCACAGAATCTTCTGTGTAGTATTTTAGTTGGAGATATTTCTTTTTCCACTGTAGGCCCTTAGCGCTCCGAATGTCCACTTGCAGTTTCTACAGAAAGGGTGTTTCAGAACTGTTCAATCAAAAGTAAGCTTCAATTTCTAGTTGAATGCACAGAATAGAAAGAACTTTCACAGAATGCTTCTGTGTTGGTTTTATTTGAAGATATCCGTTTTTTCCACTATACGCCCCTTAGAGCTCCGAATGTCCACTTGCAGTTTCTACAGAAAGAGGGTTTCAGAACTGCTCATTCAAAAGTCAGCTTCAACTCTGTTAGTTGAATGCACAGAACAGAAAGTCTTTTCACAGAATGCTTTTGTGTAGTTTTTATTTGAAAGTATATCTTTTTCCACTATAGGCCCCATAGTGTTCTGAATTTTCACTTCCAGTTTCTACAGAAAGACGTTTTCAGAACTGATCAATCAAAAGTAAGCTTTAGCTCTGTTTGTTGAATGCACAGAACAGAAAGAAGTTTCACAGAATGCTTCTGTATAGGTTTTATTTGAAGATAACCCTTTTTCCACTATAGGCCCCTTAGCGCTCCGAATGTCCACCTGCAGTTTCTACAGAAAGGGTGTTTCATAACTGCTCAATCAAATGTAAGCTTCAACTCTGTTAGTTTAAGGCACAGAACAGAAAGATGTTTCAAAGAATGCTTCTGTGTACTTTTTTTTGAGATATTCCTTTTTCCACTATGGCCCATTAGCGCTCCTAAGTCACTTGCAGTTTCTACAGAAAGTGTGTTTCAGAACTGCTCATGAAAAGTACGCTTCAATCTGTAGTTGAATGCACAGAACAGAAAGATTTTCACAGAATGATTCTGTGTAGTTTTTATTGAAGATATCCTTTTTTCCACTATAGGCCCTTAGCGCAGGAATGTCAACTTCCAGTTTCTACAGAAAGTGTTTCAGAACTGCACAATCAAAAGTAAGCTTCAACTCTGTTAGTTGAATGCACAGAACAGAAGATGTTTCACAGAATGCTTCTGTGCAGTTTTTATTTGGAGATATTACTTTTTCCATTATAGGCCCCTTAGCGCTCCGAATGTCCTACTGCAGTTTCTACAGAAAGGGTGTTTCATAACTGCTGAATCCAAAGTAAGCTTCAACTCTGTTAGTTTAATGCACAGAACAGAAAGAAGTTTCACAAAATGCTTCTGTGTAGGTTTTATTTGGAGATATTACTTTTTCCACTGTAGGCCCTTTAGCGGTGGGAATGTCAAGTTGGAGTTTCTACAGAAAGAGTGTTTCAGAAGTGCTCAATCAAAAGTAACCTTCAACTCTGTTAGTTGTATGCACAGGACAGAAAGAAGTTTCACAGACTTTTTCTGTGTAGTTTTTATTTGAAGGTATCCCTTTTTCCACTATAGGCCATTTAGCACTCGGAATGTCAACTTGCAGTTTCTACCGAAAGAGTGTTTCTGAAGTGCTCAATCAAAAGTAAGCTTCATAGTTGTTGGACATTTGGGTTGGTTCCAACTCTTTGCTATTGTGAATAGTGCCGCAATAAACATACGTGTGCATGTGTCTTTATAGCAGCATGATTTATAGTCCTTTGGGTATATACCCAGTAATGGGATGGCTGGGTCAAATGGTATTTCTAGTTCGAGATCCCTGAGGAATCGCCACACTGACTTCCACAATGGTTGAACTAGTTTACAGTCCCATCAACAGTGTAAAAGTGTTCCTATTTCTCCACATCCTCTCCAGCACCTGTGGTTTCCTGATTTTTTTAATGATGGCCATTCTAACTGGTGTGAGATGGTATCTCACTGTGGTTTTGATTTGCATTTCTCTGATGGCCAATGATGATGAGCATTTCTTCATGTGTTTTCTGGCTGCATAAATGTCTTCTTTTGAGAAGTGTCTGTTCATGTCCTCTGCCCACTTTTTGATGGGGTTGTTTGTTTTTTTCTTGTAAATTTGTTTGAGTTCATTATAGATCCTGGATATTAGCCCTTTGTCAGATGAGTAGGTTGCAAAAATTTTCTCCCATTCTGTAGGTTGCCTGTTCATTCTGATGATAGTTTCTTTTGCTGTGCAGAAGCTCTTTAGTTTAATGAGATCCCATTTGTCGATTTTGGCTTTTGTTGCCATTGCTTTTGGTGTTTTAGACATGAAGTCCTTGCCCACGCCTATGTCCTGAATGGTATTGCCTAAGATTTCTTGTAGGATTTTAATGGTTTTAGGTCTAACATATAAGTCTTTAATCCATCTTGAATTAATTTTTGTATAAGGTGTAAGGAAGGGATCCAGTTGCAGCTTTAAGAAAATGTGGCACATATACACCATGGAATACTATGCAGCCATAAAAAATGATGAGTTCGTGTCCTTTGTAGAGACATGGATGAAACTGGAAAACATCATTCTCAGTAAACTAACGCAAGAAGAAAAACCAAACACCGCATGTTCTCTCTCATAGGTGGGAATTGAACAATGAGAACTCATGGACACAGGAAGAGGAACATCACACTCCGGGGACTGTTGTGGGGTGGGGGGAGGGGCGAGGGACAGCATCAGTAGATACACCTAATGCTAAATGACGAGTTAATGGGTGCAGGAAATCAAAATGGCACATGGATACATATGTAACAAACCTGCACATTGTGCATATGTACCTTAAAACCCTAAAGTATAATAAAAATAAATTAAAAATAAAAAACAACAAAACAAAACAAAAGTAAGCTTCAACACTGTTAGTTGAATGGACAGAACAGAAAGTAGTTTCACAGAATGCTTCGGTGTAGTTTTTATTTGAAGGTATAACTTTTTCCACTCTAAGCCCCTTAGTGCTCTGAATGTCCACTTGCAGTTTCTACAGAAAGAGTGTTTCAGAACTGCTCAATCAAAAGGAAGCTTCAACACTGTTAGTTGAATGTGCAGAACAGAAAGAAGTTTCACAGAATGATTCTGTGTAATTTTTATTTGAAGATATTCCTTTTACCACTATAGGCCCCTTAGATTTCAGAATGTCCACTTGCAGTTTCTACAGAAAGAGGGTTTCAGAACTGCTCAATCAAAAGTAAGCTTCAACTCTGTTAGTTGAATGCACAGAACAGAGAGAACTTCCACAGAATGCTTCTGTGCAGTTTTTATTTGGAGATATTTGTTTTCTACTATAGGCTCCTTAGCCTCGGAATGTCAACTTGCAGTTTCTACAGAAAGAGTGTTTCAGAACTGCTCAATCAAAAGTAAGCTTCAATTCTGTTAGTTGAATGCACAGAACAGAAAGAAGTTTCACAGAATTCTTCTGTGTAGTATTTATTTGAAGATATCCCTTTTTCCACTGTAGGCCCTTTAGCACTCGGAATGTCAACTTTCAATTTCTACCGAAAGAGTGTTTCAGAACTGCTCAATCAAAAGTAAGCCTCAACTCAGTTGAATGGACAGAACAGAAAGAAGTTTCACAGAATGCTTCTGTGTAGGTTTTATTTGAAGATATCCCTTTTTCCTCTCTAAGCCCCTTAGTGGTCGGAATGTCCACTTGCAGTTTATACAGAAAGAGTGTTTCAGAACTGCTCAATCAAAAGTAAGCTTCAACTCAGTTAGTTGAATGCGCAGAAGAGAAAGAATTTTCACAGAATGCTTCTGTGTAGTTTTTATCTGAAGATATCCCTTTATCCACTATTGGCCCTTTAGCGGTCGGAATATCAACTTGCAATTTCTACAGAGAGAGTGTTTCAGAACTGCCCAATCAAAAGTCAGCTTCAGCTCTGTTAGTTGAATGGACAGAAGAGAAAGAAGTTTCACAGAATGCCTCTGTGTAGTTTTTACTTGAAGATATTCCTTTTTCCACTATAGGCCCCTTAGCGCTCCGAATGTCCACTTGCAGTTTCTACAGAAAGAGTGTTTCAGAACTGCTCGATGAAAAGTAAGCTTCAACTCTGTTAGTTGAATGCACAGAACAGAAAGAAGTTTCACAGAATGCTTCTGTGTAGTTTTTATTTGGAGATATTTCTTTTTCCACTACAGGCTCCTTAGCACTCTGAATATCAACCTGCAGTTTCCACAGAAAGAGTGTTTCAGAACTGCTCATTCAAAAGCAGCTTCAACTCTGTTAGTTGAATGGACAGAAGAGAAAGAAGTTTCACAGAATGCTTCTGTGTTGTTTTTATTTGAAGATATTCCTTTCCACTATAGGACCCTTAGCGTTCAGAATATCCACATGCAGTTTCTACAGAAAGAGGGTTTCAGAACTGCTCAATCAAAAGTAAGCTTCAACACTGTTAGTTGAATGCACAGAACAGAAAGAAGTTTCACAGAACGCTTCTGCGTAGTTTTTATTTGGAGATATTTCTTTTTCCACTATAGGCCCCTTAGCGCTCCAAATGTCCGCTTCCAGATTATACAGAAAGAGAGTTTCAGAACTGCTCAAGCAAAGGTAAGTTTTAACTATGTTAGTTGAATGCACAGAACAGAATGTCTTTTCACAGAATGCTTTTGTGTAGTTTTTATTTGAAAGTATACCTTTTTCCACTATAGGCCACATAGCGTTCTGAATTTTCACTTCCAGGTCTACAGAAAGACGTTTTCAGAACTGCTCAATCAAAAGTAAGCTTTAGATCTGTTTGTTGAATGCACAGAACAGAAAGAAGTTTCACAGAATGCTTCTGTGTAGTTTTTTTTGGTGATATTTCTTTTTGCACTGTAGCTCACTTAGCGCTCCGAATGTCCACTTGCAGTTTCTACAGAAAGGGTGTTTCAGAACTGTTCAATCAAAAGTAAGCTTCAAATTTGTTAGTTGAATGCACAGAACAGAAAGAACTTTCACAGAATGCTTCTGTGTAGGTTTTATTTGAAGATATCCCTTTTTCCACTATACGCCCTTTAGAGCTCCGAATGTCCACTTGCAGTTTCTACAGATAGAGTGCTTCAGAACTGCTCAATCAAAAGTAAGCTTCAAATCTGTTAGTTGAATGCGCAGAACAGAAAGAATTTTCACAGAATGCTTCTGTGTAGTTTTTATCTGAAGATATCCCTGTATCCACTATTGGCACTTTAGCGGTCGGAATATCAACTTGCAATTTCTACACAAAGAGTGTTTCAGAACTGCCCAGTCAAAAGTCAGCTTCAACTCTGTTAGTTGAATTGACAGAAAAGAATGAAATTTCACAGAATGCCTCTGTGTAGTTTTTATTTGAAGATATTCCTTTTTCCACTGTAGGCCCTTAGCGCTCCGAATGTCCACTTGCAGTTTCTACAGAAAGAGTGTTTCAGAACTGCTCAATGAAAAGTAAGCTTTAGCTCTGTTTGTTGAATGCACAGAACAGAAAGAATTTTCACAGAATGCTTTGTGTAGTTTTTATTTCGTGATATTTCTTTTTGCACTGTAGGACCCTTAGCGCTCTGAATGTCCACTTGCAGTTTCTACAGAAAGAGTGTTTCAGAAATGCTCAATCAAAAGTAAGCTTCAACTCTGTTAGTTGAATGCCCAGAACAGAAAGAACTTTCACAGAATGCTTCCGTGTAGATTTATTTGGAGATATTACCTTTTCTACTATAGGATCCTTAGCGCTCGGGAATGTCAACTTGCAGTTTCTACAGAAAGAGTGTTTTCAGAACTGCTCAATCAAAAGTAAGCTTCAATTCTGTTAGTTGAATGCACAGAACAGAAAGAAGTTTCACAGTATTCTTCTGTGTAGTTTTTATTTGAAGATATCAATTTTTCCACTTTATGCCCTTTAGCAATCGGAATTTAAACTTTCAATTTCTACCGAAAGAGTGTTTCAGAACTGCTCAATCAAAGTAAGCCTCAACTCAGTTGAATGGACAGAACAGAAAGAAGTTTCACAGAATGCTTCTGTGTAGGTTTATTTGAAGATATCCTTTTTCCTCTCTAAGCCCCTTAGTGGTCGGAATGTCCACTTGCAGTTTATACAGAAAGAGTGTTTCAGAACTGCTCAATCAAAAGTAAGCTTCAACTCAGTTAGTTGAATGCGCAGAAGAGAAAGAATTTTCACAGAATGCTTCTGTGTAGTTTTTATCTGAAGATATCCCTTTATCCACTATTGGCCCTTTAGCGGTCGAATATCAACTTGCAATTTCTACAGAGAGAGTGTTTCAGAACTGCCCAATCAAAAGTCAGCTTCAGCTCTGTTAGTTGAATGGACAGAAGAGAAAGAAGTTTCACAGAATGCCTCTGTGTAGTTTTTACTTGAAGATATTCCTTTTTCCACTATAGGCCCCTTAGCGCTCCGAATGTCCACTTGCAGTTTCTACAGAAAGAGTGTTTCAGAATGCTCGATGAAAAGTAAGCTTCAACTCTGTTAGTTGAATGCACAGAACAGAAAGAAGTTTCACAGAATGCTACTGGTAGTTTTTATTTGGAATATTACTTTTTCTACTATAGGCTCCTTAGCACTCGAATGTAACTTGCAGTTTCTACAGAAAGAGTGTTTCAGAACTGCTCAATCAAAAGTAATCTTCAACTATGTTAGTTGAATGCACAGAACAGAAAGAAGTTTCACAGAATGCTTCTGTGTAGTTTTTATTGCAGATATTACTTTACCACTATAGGCCCCTTAGCGCTCCGAATGTCCACATGCAGTTTCTACAGAAAGGGTGTTTCAGAACTGCTCAATCAAAAGTATCCTTCAACTTCATTAGTTGAATGCATAGAACAGAAGAAGTTTCACAGAATTCTTCTGTGTAGTTTTTATTTGAATATATCCCTTTTTCACTATAGGCCATTTAGCGCTCGGAATGTCAACTTGCAGTTTCTATCGAAAGAATGTTTCAGAAGTGCTCAATCTAAAGTAAGCTTCAACTCTGTTAGTTGAAGGAGAGAACAGAAAGAAACTTCACACAATGCTTCTGTGTAGTTTTTATTTGAAGATATCCCTTTTTCAACTCTAAGCCCCTTAGTGCTCCGAATGTCCACTTGCAGTTTCTCCAGAAAGAGTGTTTCAGAACTGCTCAATCAAAAGTAAGCTTCAACTCTGTTAGTTGAATGCACAGAACAAAGGATGTTTCACAGAATGCTTCTGTGCAGTTTTTATTTGGAGATATTACTTTTTCCATTATAGGCCCTTAGCGCTCCGAATGTCCTACTGCAGTTTCTACAGAAAGGGTGTTTCATAACTGCTGAATCCAAAGTAAGCTTCAACTCTGTTAGTTTAATGCACAGAACAGAAAGAAGTTTCACAAAATGCTTCTGTGTAGTTTTTATTTGGAGATATTACTTTTTCCACTTAGGCCCTTTAGCGGTGGGAATGTCAAGTTGGAGTTTCTACAGAAAGAGTGTTTCAGAAGTGCTCAATCAAAAGTAACCTTCAACTCTGTTAGTTGTATGCACAGGACAGAAGAAGTTTCACAGACTTTTTCTGTGTAGTTTTTATTTGAAGGTATCCTTTTTTCCACTATAGGCCATTTAGCACTCGGAATGTCAACTTGCAGTTTCTACCGAAAGAGTGTTTCTGAAGTGCTCAATCAAAAGTAAGCTTCATAGTTGTTGGACATTTGGGTTGGTTCCAACTCTTTGCTATTGTGAATATGCCGCAATAAACATACGTGTGCATGTGTCTTTATAGCAGCATGATTTATAGTCCTTTGGTATATACCCAGTAATGGGATGGCTGGGTCAAATGGTATTCTAGTTCGAGATCCCTGAGGAATCGCCACACTGACTTCCACAATGGTTGAACTAGTTTACAGTCCCATCAACAGTGTAAAAGTGTTCCTATTTCTCCACATCCTCTCCAGCACCTGTGGTTTCCTGATTTTTTTAATGATGGCCATTCTAACTGGTGTGAGATGGTATCTCACTGTGGTTTTGATTTGCATTTCTCTGATGGCCAATGTTGATGAGCATTTCTTCATGTGTTTCTGGCTGCATAAATGTCTTCTTTTGAGAAGTGTCTGTCATGTCCTCTGCCCACTTTTTGATGGGGTTGTTTGTTTTTTTCTTGTAAATTTGGTTTGAGTTCATTATAGATCCTGGATATTAGCCCTTTGTCAGATGAGTAGGTTGCAAAAATTTTCTCCCATTCTGTAGGTTGCCTGTTCATTCTGATGATAGTTTCTTTTGCTGTGCAGAAGCTCTTTAGTTTAATGAGATCCCATTTGTCGATTTTGGCTTTTGTTGCCATTGCTTTTGGTGTTTTAGACATGAAGTCCTTGCCCACGCCTATGTCCTGAATGGTATTGCCTAAGATTTCTTGTAGGATTTTAATGGTTTTAGGTCTAACATATAAGTCTTTAATCCATCTTGAATTAATTTTTGTATAAGTGTAAGGAAGGGATCCAGTTGCAGCTTTAAGAAAATGTGGCACATATACACCATGGAATACTATGCAGCCATAAAAAATGATGAGTTCGTGTCCTTTGTAGAGACATGGATGAAACTGGAAAACATCATTCTCAGTAAACTAACGCAAGAAGAAAAAACCAAACACCGCATGTTCTCTCTCATAGGTGGGAATTGAACAATGAGAACTCATGACACAGGAAGAGGAACATCACACTCCGGGGACTGTTGTGGGGTGGGGGGAGGGCGAGGACAGCATCAGTTAGATACACCTAATGCTAAATGACGAGTTAATGGGTGCAGGAAATCAAAATGGCACATGGATACATATGTAACAAACCTGCACATTGTGCATATGTACCTTAAAACCCTAAAGTATAAAAAATAAATTAAAAAATAAAAAACAAAACAAGACAAAAGTAAAGCTTCAACACTGTTAGTTGAATGGAAGACCAGAAAGTAGTTTACAGAATGTTCGGTGTGTTTTTTTAATTGAAGGTATATATTTTTTCCATCTAAGCTTATGTGCTCTGAATCCATTGCAGTTTTACAGAAAGAGTGTTTCAGACTGCTCAATCAAAAAGGAAGTCAACTTGTTTTTTGGAATGTGCAGCAGAAAGAAGTTTCACCAGAAATGATTCTGTGTATTAATTATTTGAAGTATTTCCTTTTACCACTATAGGCCCCTTAGATTTCAGAATGTCCTTGCAGTTTTACAGAAAGGGGTTTCAGAACTGCTATAAAGTAAGCTTCAACTCTGTTAGTTGATGGCCAGAACAGAGAGAACTTCACAGGAATGCTTCTTGCGGTTTTTATTTGGAGATATGTTTTCTACTATAGGCTCTTAGCGCTGAATGTCCTGCATTTTCTACAGAAAGAGTGTTTCAGAACTGCTCAATCAAAAGTAAGCTTCAATTCTGTTAGTTGAATGCACAGAACAGAAAGAAGTTTCACAGAATGCTTCTGTGTAGTATTTATTTGAAGATATCCCTTTTTCCACTGTAGGCCCTTTAGCACTCGGAATGTCAACTTCAATTTCTACCGAAAGAGTGTTTCAGAACTGCTCAATCAAAAGTAAGCCTCAACTCAGTTGAATGGACAGAACAGAAAGAAGTTTCACAGAATGCTTCTGTGTAGTTTTATTTGAAGATATCCCTTTTTCCTCTCTAAGCCCCTTAGTCGGAATGTCCACTTGCAGTTTATACAGAAAGAGTGTTTCAGAACTGCTCAATCAAAAGTAAGCTTCAACTCAGTTAGTTGAATGCGCAGAAGAGAAAGAATTTTCACAGAATGCTTCTGTGTAGTTTTTATCTGAAGATATCCTTTATCCACTATTGGCCCTTTAGCGGTCGGAATATCAACTTGCAAT
>NW_022096521.1:0-15832 GCF_006542625.1 Nomascus leucogenys | reverse complement strand
GTTAGTTGAATGCACAGAAAGAAGAAGTTTCACTGAATGCTTCTGTGTAGTTTTTATTTGAAGATATTCCTTTTTCCACTAAGGCCCCTTAGCGCTCCGAATGTCCACTGCAGTTTCTACAGAAAGAGTGTTTCAGAACTGCTCATCAAAAGTAAGCTTCAACTCTGTTAGTTGAATGCACAGAACAGAAAGAAGTTTCACAGAATGCTTCTGTGTAGTTTTATTTGAAGATATTCCTTTTTCCACTATAGGCCCTTAGCGCTCCGAATGTCCACTGCAGTTTCTACAGAAAGGTGTTTCAGAACTGCTCAATCAAAAGTAAGCTTCAACTCTGTTAGTTGAATGCACAGAACAGAAAGAAGTTTCACAGAATGCTTCTGTGTAGTTTTTATTTGAAGATATTCCTTTTTCCACTAGGCCCCTTAGCCGTCAGAATGTCCAATGCAGTTTCTACAGAAAGAGTGTTTCAGAACTGCTCAATCAAAAGTAAGCTTCAATCTGTTAGTTGAATGCACAGAACAGAAAAGTTTCACAGAATTTTGTGTAGTTTTTATTTGAGATATTCCTTTTTCCACTATAGGCCCTTAGCGCACGAATGTCACTTGCAGTTTCTACAGAAAGAGTGTTTCAGAACTGCTCAATCAAAAGTAAGCTTCAACTCTGTTAGTTGAATGCACAGAACAGAAAGAAGTTTCACACTGAATGCTTCTGTGTAGTTTTTTTGAAGATATTCCTTTTTCCACTATAGGCCCTTAGCGCTCCGAATGTCCACTGCAGTTTCTACAGAAAGAGTGTTTCAGAACTGCTCACAAAAGTAAGCTTCAACTCTGTTAGTTAAGCACAGAACAGAAAGAAGTTTCACAGAATGCTTCTGTGTAGTTTTATTTGAAATATTCCTTTTTCCACTATAGGCCTTAGCGCTCGAATGTCCAGCAGTTTCTACAGAAAGTGTTTCAGAACTGCTCAATCAAAAGTAAGCTTCAACTCTGTTAGTTGAATGCACAGAACAGAAAGAAGTTTCACAGAATGCTTGTGTAGTTTTTATTTGAAGATATTCCTTTTTCCACTAGGCCCTTAGCGCTCGAATTCCATGCAGTTTCTACAGAAAGAGTGTTTCAGAACTGCTCAATCAAAAGTAAGCTTCAACTCTGTTAGTTGAAATCACAGAACAGAAAGAAGTTTCACAGAATGCTTCTGTGTAGTTTTTATTTGAAGATATTCCTTTTTCCACTATAGGCCTTAGCGCTCAAATGTCCAATTGCAGTTTCTACAGAAAGTGTTTCAGAACTGCTCAATCAAAAGTAAGCTTCAACTCTGTTAGTTGAATGCACAGAACAGAAAGAAGTTTCACAGAATGCTTCTGTGTAGTTTTTATTTGAGATATTCCTTTTTCCACTATAGGTTCCCTTAGCGCTTCGAATCCACATGCAGTTTCTACAGAAAGTGTGTTTCAGAACTGCTCAATCAAAAGTAAGCTTCAACTCTGTTAGTTGAATGCACAGAAAGAAGAAGTTTCACAGAATGCTTTGTGTAGTTTTTATTTGAAGATATTCCTTTTTCCACTATAGGCCCTTAGCGCAGAATGTCCACTTGCAGTTTCTACAGAAAGAGTGTTTCAGAACTGCTCAATCAAAAGTAAGCTTCAACTCTGTTAGTTGAATGCACAGAACAGAAAGAAGTTTCACAGAATGCTTCTGTGTAGTTTTTATTTGAAGATATTCCTTTTTCCACTATGGCCCTTAGCGCTCAGAATGTCCAATTGCAGTTTCTACAGAAAGAGTGTTTCAGAACTGCTCAATCAAAAGTAAGCTTCATCTGTTAGTTGAATGCACAGAAGAGAAAGAAGTTTCACAGAATGCTTCTGTGTAGTTTTTATTTGAAGATATTCCTTTTTCCAATAGGCCCCTTAGCGCTCCGAATGTCACACGCAGTTTCTACAGAAATAGTGTTTCAGAACTGCTCAATCAAAAGTAAGCTTCAACTCGTTAGTTGAATGCACAGAACAGAAAGAAGTTTCACAGAATGCTTCTGTGTAGTTTTTATTTGAAGATATCCTTTTTCCACTACAGGCCCTTAGCGCTCCGAATGTCCATTGCAGTTTCTACAAAAAGTGTGTTCAGAACTGCTCAATCAAAAGTAAGCTTCAACTCTGTTAGTTGAATGCACAGAACAGAAAGAAGTTTCACAGAATGCTTCTGTGTAGTTTTTATTTGAAGATATCCCTTTTTCCACTATAGGCCCTTAGCCGTCAGAATGTCCAATTGCAGTTTCTACAGAAAGAGTGTTTCAGAACTGCTCAATCAAAAGTAAGCTTCAACTCTTTAGTTGAATGCACAGAAGAGAAAGAAGTTTCACAGAATGTTTTGTGTAGTTTTTATTTGAAGATATTCCTTTTTCCACTATAGGCCCCTTAGCGCACCGAATGTCAGTTGCAGTTTCTACAGAAAGAGTGTTTTCAGAACTGCTCAATCAAAAGTAAGCTTCAACTCTGTGAGTTGAATGCACAGAACAGAAAGAAGTTTCACAGAATATTTCTGTGTAGTTTTTATTTGAGATATTCCTTTTTCCACTATAGGCCCTTAGCGCTCAGAATGTCAACTTGCAGTTTCTACAGAAAGAGTGTTTCAGAACTGCTCAATCAAAAGTAAGCTTCAACTCTGTTAGTTGAATGCACAGAACAGAAAGAAGTTTCACAGAATGCTTCTGTGTAGTTTTTATTTGAAGATATTCCTTTTTCCACTACAGGCCCCTTAGCGCTCCGAATGTCCCCATGCAGTTTCTACAGAAAGAGTGTTTCAGAACTGCTCAATCAAAGTAAGCTTCAACTCTGTTAGTTGAATGAGAGAACAGAAAGAAGTTTCACAGAATGCTTCTGTGTAGTTTTTATTTGAAGATATTCCTTTTTCCACTATAGGCCCTTAGCACTCCGAATGTCCGCTTGCAGTTTCTACAGAAAGAGTGTTTCAGAACTGCTCAATCAAAAGTAAGCTTCAACTCTGTTAGTTGAATGCACAGAACAGAAAAGTTTCACAGAATGCTTCTGTGTAGTTTTTATTTGAAGATATTCCTTTTTCCACTATAGGTTCCTTAGCGCTCCGAATGTCCATGCAGTTTCTACAGAAAGTGTGTTTCAGAACTGCTCAATCAAAAGTAACTTCAACTCTGTTAGTTGAATGCACAGAACAGAAAGAAGTTTCACAGAATGCTTCCTGTGTAGTTTTTATTTGAAGATATTCCTTTTTCCACTATAGGCCCTTAGCGCACAGAATGTCAACTTGCAGTTTCTACAGAAAGAGTGTTTCAGAACTGCTCAATCAAAAGTAAGCTTCAACTCTGTTAGTTGAATGCACAGAACAGAAAGAAGTTTCACAGAATGCTTCTGTGTAGTTTTTATTTGAAGATATTCCTTTTTCCACTATAGGCCCTTAGCCTTCAGAATGTCCACTTGCAGTTTCTACAGAAAGAGTGTTTCAGAACTGCTCAAAAAGTAAGCTTCAACTCTGTTGAATGCACAGAACAGAAAGAAGTTTCACAGAATGCTTCTGTGTAGTTTTTATTTGAAATATTCCTTTTTCCACTAGGCCTTAGCGCTCCGAATGTCCACATGCAGTTTCTACAGAAAGTGTTTCAGAACTGCTCAATCAAAAGTAAGCTTCAACTCTGTTAGAGAATGCACAGAACAGAAAGAAGTTTCACAGAATGCTTTTGTGTCGTTTTTACTTGAAGATATTCCTTTTTCCACTATAGGCCCTTAGCACTCCGAATTTCCAGTGCTTTTCTACAGAAAGAGTGTTTCAGAACTGCTCAATCAAAAGTAAGCTTCAACTCTGTTAGTTGAATGCACAGAACAGAAAGAAGTTTCACAGAATGCTTCTGTGTAGTTTTTATTTGAAGATATTCCTTTTTCCACATAGGCCCTTAGCTCCGAATGTCACTTGCAGTTTCTACAGAAAGAGTGTTTCAGAACTGCTCAATCAAAAGTAAGCTTCAACTCTGTTAGTTGAATGCACAGAAAGAAAGAAGTTTCACTGAATGCTTCTGTGTAGTTTTTATTTGAAGATATTCCTTTTTCCACTATAGGCCCTTAGCGCTCCGAATGTCACTTGCAGTTTCTACAGAAAGAGTGTTTCAGAACTGCTCAATCAAAAGTAAGCTTCAACTCTGTTAGTTGAATGCACAGAAAGAAAGAAGTTTCACAGAATGCTTTCTGTGTAGTTTTTATTTGAAGATATTCCTTTTTCCACTATAGGACCCTTAGCGCTCAGAATGTCAACTTGCAGTTTCTACAGAAAGAGTGTTTCAGAACTGCTCAATCAAAAGTAAGCTTCAACTCTGTTAGTTGAATGCACAGAACAGAAAGAAGTTTCACAGAATGCTTCTGTGTAGTTTTTATTTGAAGATATTCCTTTTTCCAATAGGCCCTTTGCGCTCAGAATGTCCACTTTCAGTTTCTACAGAAAGAGTGTTTCAGAACTGCTCAATCAAAAGTAAGCTTCATCTGTTAGTTGAATGCACAGAACAGAAAGAAGTTTCACAGAATGCTTCTGTGTAGTTTTATTTGAAGATATTCCTTTTTCCACTATAGGCCCTTAGCGCTCCGAATGTCCATTGCAGTTTCTACAGAAAAGTGTGTTCAGAACTGCTCAATCAAAAGTAAGCTTCAACTCTGTTAGTTGAATGCACAGAACAGAAAGAAGTTTCACAGAATGCTTCTGTGTAGTTTTTATTTGAAGATATTCCTTTTTCCACTATAGGCCACTTAGCGCTTAAAATTTCCAATTGCAGTTTCTACAGAAAGAGTGTTTCAGAACTGCTCAATCAAAAGTAAGCTTCAAATCTGTTAGTTGAAAGCACAGAATAGAAAGAAGTTTCACAGAATGCTTCTGTGTAGTTTTTATTTGAAGATATTCCTTTTTCCACTATAGGCCCTTAGCGCTCAGAATGTCCAACTTGCAGTTTCTACAGAAAAGTGTTTCAGAACTGCTCAATCAAAAGTAAGCTTCAACTCTGTTAGTTGAATGCACAGAACAGAAAGAAGTTTCACAGAATGCTTCTGTGTAGTTTTTATTTGAAGATATTCCTTTTTCCACTATAGGCCCTTAGCGCTCGAATGTCCACTTGCAGTTTCTACAGAAAGAGTGTTTCAGAACTGCTCAATCAAAAGTAAGCTTCAACTCTGTTAGTTGAATGCACAGAACAGAAAGAAGTTTCACAGAATGCTTCTGTGTAGTTTTTTTGAAGATATTCCTTTTTCCACTATAGGCCCCTTAGCGCTCCGAATGTCCAGTTGCAGTTTCTACAGAAAGAGTGTTTCAGAACTGCTCAATCAAAAGTAAGCTTCAACTCTGTTAGTTGAATGCACAGAACAGAAAGAAGTTTCACAGAATGCTTCTGTGTAGTTTTTATTTGAAGATATTCCTTTTTCCACTATAGGCCCTTAGCGCTCCGAATGTCCACTTGCAGTTTCTACAGAAAGAGTGTTTCAGAACTGCTCAATCAAAAGTAAGCTTCAACTCTGTTAGTTGAATGCACAGAACAGAAAGAAGTTTCACAGAATGCTTTGTGTAGTTTTTATTTGAAGATATTCCTTTTTCCACTATAGGCCCCTTAGCTCCGAATGTCCAGTTGCAGTTTCTACAGAAAGAGTGTTTCAGAACTGCTCAATCAAAAGTAAGCTTCAACTCTGTTAGTTGAATGCACAGAAGAGAAAGAAGTTTCACAGAATGCTTCTGTGTAGTTTTCATTTGGAGATTTTTCTTTTTCCACTATAGGCCTTAGCGCTCAGAATGTCACTTGCAGTTTCTACAGAAAGGTGTTTCAGAACTGCTCAATCAAAAGTAAGCTTCAACTCTGTTAGTTGAATGCACAGAACAGAAAGAAGTTTCACAGAATGCTTCTGTGTAGTTTTTATTTGAAGATATTCCTTTTTCCACTATAGGCCTTAGCGCTCAGAATGTCCAGCAGTTTCTACAGAAAGAGTGTTTCAGAACTGCTCAATCAAAAGTAAGCTTCAACTCTGTTAGTTGAATGCACAGAACAGAAAGAAGTTTCACAGAATGCTTCTGTGTAGTTTTTATTTGAAGATATTCCTTTTTCCACTATAGGCCCTTAGCACTCCGAATGTCCCTTGCAGTTTCTACAGAAAGAGTGTTTCAGAACTGCTCAATCAAAAGTAAGCTTCAACTCTGTTAGTTGAATGCACAGAACAGAAAGAAGTTTCACAGAATGCTTCTGTGTAGTTTTTATTTGAAGATATTCCTTTTTCCACTATAGGCCCTTAGCGCTCAGAATGTCCACTGCAGTTTCTACAGAAAGTGTGTTTCAGAACTGCTCAATCAAAAGTAAGCTTCAACTCTGTTAGTTGAATGCACAGAACAGAAAGAAGTTTCACAGAATGCTTCTGTGTAGTTTTTATTTGAAGATATTCCTTTTTCCACTATAGGCCCTTAGCGCACGAATGTCCAACTTGCAGTTTCTACAGAAAGAGTGTTTCAGAACTGCTCAATCAAAAGTAAGCTTCAACTCTGTTAGTTGAATGCACAGAACAGAAAGAAGTTTCACAGAATGCTTCTGTGTAGTTTTTATTTGAAGATATTCCTTTTTCCACTATAGGCCCCTTAGCGCTCAGAATGTCCACTTGCAGTTTCTACAGAAAGAGTGTTTCAGAACTGCTCAATCAAAAGTAAGCTTCAACTCTGTTAGAATGCACAGAACAGAAAGAAGTTTCACAGAATGCTTCTGTGTAGTTTTATTTGAAGATATTCCTTTTTCCACTATAGGCCCTTAGCGCTCCGAATGTCCACTGCAGTTTCTACAGAAAGTGTTTCAGAACTGCTCAATCAAAAGTAAGCTTCAACTCTGTTAGTTGAATGCACAGAACAGAAAGAAGTTTCACAGAATGCTTTGTGTAGTTTTTATTTGAAGATATTCCTTTTTCCACTTAGGCCCTTAGCACCGAATTCCATGCAGTTTCTACAGAAAGAGTGTTTCAGAACTGCTCAATCAAAAGTAAGCTTCAACTCTGTTAGTTGAATGCACAGAACAGAAAGAAGTTTCACAGAATGCTTCTGTGTAGTTTTTATTTGAAGATATTCCTTTTTCCACTATAGGCCCTTAGCGCTCAGAATGTCCACTTGCAGTTTCTACAGAAAGAGTGTTTCAGAACTGCTCAATCAAAAGTAAGCTTCAACTCTGTTAGTTGAATGCACAGAACAGAAAGAAGTTTCACAGAATGCTTCTGTGTAGTTTTTATTTGAAGATATTCCTTTTTCCACTATAGGCCCCTTAGCGCTCCGAATGTCCACTTGCAGTTTCTACAGAAAGTGTTTTCAGAACTGCTCAATCAAAAGTAAGCTTCAACTCTGTTAGTTGAATGCACAGAAAGAAAGAAGTTTCACAGAATGCTTCTGTGTAGTTTTTATTTGAAGATATTCCTTTTTCCACTATAGGCCCTTAGCGCTCCGAATGTCCACGCAGTTTCTACAGAAAGGTGTTTCAGAACTGCTCAATCAAAAGTAAGCTTCAACTCTGTTAGTTGAATGCACAGAACAGAAAGAAGTTTCACAGAATGCTTCTGTGTAGTTTTTATTTGAAGATATTCCTTTTTCCACTATAGGCCCTTAGCGCTCAGAATGTCCATTGCAGTTTCTACAGAAAGAGTGTTTCAGAACTGCTCAATCAAAAGTAAGCTTCAACTCTGTTAGTTGAATGCACAGAACAGAAAGAAGTTTCACAGAATGCTTCTGTGTAGTTTTTATTTGAAGATATTCCTTTTTCCACTAGGCCCCTTAGCGCTCCGAATGTCCATTGCAGTTTCTACAGAAAGTGTTTCAGAACTGCTCAATCAAAAGTAAGCTTCAACTCTGTTAGTTGAATGCACAGAACAGAAAGAAGTTTCACAGAATGCTTCTGTGTAGTTTTTATTTGAAGATATTCCTTTTTCCACTATAGGCCCTTAGCGCTCCGAATGTCAATTGCAGTTTCTACAGAAAAGTGTTTCAGAACTGCTCAATCAAAAGTAAGCTTCAACTCTGTTAGTTGAATGCACAGAACAGAAAGAAGTTTCACAGAATGCTTCTGTGTAGTTTTTATTTGAAGATATTCCTTTTTCCACTATAGGCCCTTAGCCTTGAATGTCCAATTGCAGTTTCTACAGAAAGAGTGTTTCAGAACTGCTCAATCAAAAGTAAGCTTCAACTCTGTTAGTTGAATGCACAGAACAGAAAGAAGTTTCACAGAATGCTTCTGTGTAGTTTTTATTGAAGATATTCCTTTTTCCACTATAGGCCCTTAGCCAGAATGTCCACTTGCAGTTTCTACAGAAAGAGTGTTTCAGAACTGCTCAATCAAAAGTAAGCTTCAACTCTGTTAGTTGAATGCACAGAACAGAAAGAAGTTTCACAGAATGCTTCTGTGTAGTTTTTATTTGAAGATATTCCTTTTTCCACTATAGGCCCTTAGCGCTCAGAATGTCCACTTGCAGTTTCTACAGAAAGAGTGTTTCAGAACTGCTCAATCAAAAGTAAGCTTCAACTCTGTTAGTTGAATGCACAGAACAGAAAGAAGTTTCACAGAATGCTTCTGTGTAGTTTTTATTTGAAGATATTCCTTTTTCCACTATAGGCCCTTAGCGCTCCGAATGTCCACTTGCAGTTTCTACAGAAAGAGTGTTTCAGAACTGCTCAATCAAAAGTAAGCTTCAACTCTGTTAGTTGAATGCACAGAACAGAAAGAAGTTTCACAGAATGCTTCTGTGTGTTTTTTTTTGAAGATATTCCTTTTTCCACTATAGGCCCTTAGCGCAGAATGTCCACTGCAGTTTCTACAGAAAGAGTGTTTCAGAACTGCTCAATCAAAAGTAAGCTTCAACTCTGTTAGTTGAATGCACAGAACAGAAAGAAGTTTCACAGAATGCTTCTGTGTAGTTTTTATTTGAAGATATTCCTTTTTCCACTATAGGCCCTTAGCCTCCGAATGTCCACTTGCAGTTTCTACAGAAAGTGTTTCAGAACTGCTCAATCAAAAGTAAGCTTCAACTCTGTTAGTTGAATGCACAGAACAGAAAGAAGTTTCACAGAATGCTTCTGTGTAGTTTTTATTTGAAGATATTCCTTTTTCCACTATAGGCCCTTAGCGCTCCGAATGTCCACATTGCAGTTTCTACAGAAAGTGTTTCAGAACTGCTCAATCAAAAGTAAGCTTCAACTCTGTTAGTTGAATGCACAGAACAGAAAGAAGTTTCACAGAATGCTTCTGTGTAGTTTTTATTTGAAGATATTCCTTTTTCCACTATAGGCCCTTAGCGCTCAGAATGTCCAACTTGCAGTTTCTACAGAAAGGGTTTCAGAACTGCTCAATCAAAAGTAAGCTTCAACTCTGTTAGTTGAATGCACAGAACAGAAAGAAGTTTCACAGAATGCTTCTGTGTAGTTTTTATTTGAAGATATTCCTTTTTCCACTATAGGCCCTTAGCGCTCCGAATGTCCACGCAGTTTCTACAGAAAAGTGTTTCAGAACTGCTCAATCAAAAGTAAGCTTCAACTCTGTTAGTTGAATGCACAGAACAGAAAGAAGTTTCACAGAATGCTTCTCTGTGTAGTTTTTATTTGAAGATATTCCTTTTTCCACTATAGGCCCTTAGCGCTCCGAATGTCCAACTGCAGTTTCTACAGAAAGTGTGTTTCAGAACTGCTCAATCAAAAGTAAGCTTCAACTCTGTTAGTTGAATGCACAGAACAGAAAGAAGTTTCACAGAATGCTTCTCTGTAGTTTTTATTTGAAGATATCCTTTTTCCACTATAGGCCCTTAGCCTCAGAATGTCCAATTGCAGTTTCTACAGAAAGAGTGTTTCAGAACTGCTCAATCAAAAGTAAGCTTCAACTCTGTTAGTTGAATGCACAGAAGAGAAAGAAGTTTCACAGAATGCTTTTGTGTAGTTTTTATTTGAAGATATTCCTTTTTCCACTATAGGCCCCTTAGCGCACCGAATGTCAGTTGCAGTTTCTACAGAAAGAGTGTTTCAGAACTGCTCAATCAAAAGTAAGCTTCAACTCTGTTAGTTGAATGCACAGAACAGAAAGAAGTTTCACAGAATATTTCTGTGTAGTTTTTATTTGAAGATATTCCTTTTTCCACTATAGGCCCTTAGCGCTCAGAATGTCAACTTGCAGTTTCTACAGAAAGAGTGTTTCAGAACTGCTCAATCAAAAGTAAGCTTCAACTCTGTTAGTTGAATGCACAGAACAGAAAGAAGTTTCACAGAATGCTTCTGTGTAGTTTTTATTTGAAGATATTCCTTTTTCCACTATAGGCCCCTTAGCGCTCCGAATGTCCCATGCAGTTTCTACAGAAAGAGTGTTTCAGAACTGCTCAATCAAAAGTAAGCTTCAACTCTGTTAGTTGAATGCACAGAACAGAAAGAAGTTTCACAGAATGCTTCTGTGTAGTTTTTATTTGAAGATATTCCTTTTTCCACTTAGGCCCTTAGCGCTCCGAATGTCCTTGCAGTTTCTACAGAAAGAGTGTTTCAGAACTGCTCAATCAAAAGTAAGCTTCAACTCTGTTAGTTGAATGCACAGAACAGAAAGAAGTTTCACAGAATGCTTCTGTGTAGTTTTTATTTGAAGATATTCCTTTTTCCACTATAGGCCCTTAGCGCTCAGAATGTCCATTGCAGTTTCTACAGAAAGAGTGTTTCAGAACTGCTCAATCAAAAGTAACTTCAACTCTGTTAGTTGAATGCACAGAACAGAAAGAAGTTTCACAGAATGCTTCTGTGTAGTTTTTATTTGAAGATATTCCTTTTTCCACTATAGGCCCTTAGCGCAGAATGTCAACTTGCAGTTTCTACAGAAAGAGTGTTTCAGAACTGCTCAATCAAAAGTAAGCTTCAACTCTGTTAGTTGAATGCACAGAACAGAAAGAAGTTTCACAGAATGCTTCTGTGTAGTTTTTATTTGAAGATATTCCTTTTTCCACTATAGGCCCTTAGCCTCAGAATGTCCACTTGCAGTTTCTACAGAAAGAGTGTTTCAGAACTGCTCAATCAAAAGTAAGCTTCAACTCTGTTAGTTAATGCACAGAACAGAAAGAAGTTTCACAGAATGCTTCTGTGTAGTTTTTATTTGAAATATTCCTTTTTCCACTATAGGCCTTAGCGCTCCGAATGTCCACATGCAGTTTCTACAGAAAGTGTTTCAGAACTGCTCAATCAAAAGTAAGCTTCAACTCTGTTAGTGAATGCACAGAACAGAAAGAAGTTTCACAGAATGCTTTTGTGTTTTTATTTGAAGATATTCCTTTTTCCACTATAGGCCCTTAGCGCTCCGAATGTCCATGCAGTTTCTACAGAAAGAGTGTTTCAGAACTGCTCAATCAAAAGTAAGCTTCAACTCTGTTAGTTGAATGCACAGAACAGAAAGAAGTTTCACAGAATGCTTCTGTGTAGTTTTTATTTGAAGATATTCCTTTTTCCACTATAGGCCCTTAGCGCTCCGAATGTCCACTTGCAGTTTCTACAGAAAGAGTGTTTCAGAACTGCTCAATCAAAAGTAAGCTTCAACTCTGTTAGTTGAATGCACAGAACAGAAGAAGTTTCACAGAATGCTTCTGTGTAGTTTTTTTTGAAGATATTCCTTTTTCCACTATAGGCCTTAGCGCTCCGAATATCCACATGCA
Source organism: Nomascus leucogenys (assembly GCF_006542625.1). Lineage (NCBI taxonomy): Eukaryota > Metazoa > Chordata > Mammalia > Primates > Hylobatidae > Nomascus > Nomascus leucogenys. The sequence goes on along the minus strand of NW_022096521.1, from coordinate 4,155 downwards.
GTTTCTACAGAAAGTGTTTTCAGAACTGCTCAATCAAAAGTAAGCTTCAACTCTGTGAGTTGAATGCACAGAAAGAAAGAAGTTTCACAGAATGCTTTTGTAGTTTTTATTTGAAGATATTCCTTTTTCCACTATAGGCCCTTAGCGCAGAATGTCAACTTGCAGTTTCTACAGAAAGAGTGTTTCAGAACTGCTCAATCAAAAGTAAGCTTCAACTCTGTTAGTTGAATGCACAGAACAGAAAGAAGTTTCACAGAATGCTTCTGTGTAGTTTTTATTTGAAGATATTCCTTTTTCCACTAGGCCCTTAGCGCTCAGAATGTCCACTTGCAGTTTCTACAGAAAGAGTGTTTCAGAACTGCTCAATCAAAAGTAAGCTTCATCTGTTAGTTGAATGCACAGAACAGAAAGAAGTTTCACAGAATGCTTCTGTGTAGTTTTTATTTGAAGATATTCCTTTTTCCACTATAGGCCCCTTAGCGCTCCGAATGTCCACAGCAGTTTCTACAGAAAAGTGTTTCAGAACTGCTCAATCAAAAGTAAGCTTCAACTCTGTTAGTTGAATGCACAGAACAGAAAGAAGTTTCACAGAATGCTTCTGTGTAGTTTTTATTTGAAGATATCCTTTTTCCACTAGGCCCTTAGCGCTCCGAATGTCCAATTGCAGTTTCTACAGAAAGTGTGTTTCAGAACTGCTCAATCAAAAGTAAGCTTCAACTCTGTTAGTTGAATGCACAGAACAGAAAGAAGTTTCACAGAATGCTTCTTGTAGTTTTTATTTGAAGATATTCCTTTTTCCACTATAGGCCCTTAGCCTCGAATGTCCAATTGCAGTTTCTACAGAAAGAGTGTTTCAGAACTGCTCAATCAAAAGTAAGCTTCAACTCTGTTAGTTGAATGCACAGAAGAGAAAGAAGTTTCACAGAATGCTTTGTGTAGTTTTTATTGAAGATATTCCTTTTTCCACTATAGGCCCCTTAGCGCACCGAATGTCATTGCAGTTTCTACAGAAAGTGTTTCAGAACTGCTCAATCAAAAGTAAGCTTCAACTCTGTTAGTTGAATGCACAGAAGAGAAAGAAGTTTCACAGAATATTTCTGTGTAGTTTTTATTTGAAGATATTCCTTTTTCCACTATAGGCCCTTAGCGCTCAAATGTCAACTTGCAGTTTCTACAGAAAAGTGTTTCAGAACTGCTCAATCAAAAGTAAGCTTCAACTCTGTTAGTTGAATGCACAGAACAGAAAGAAGTTTCACAGAATGCTTCTGTGTAGTTTTTATTTGAAGATATTCCTTTTTCCACTATAGGCCCCTTAGCGCTCCGAATGTCAACTTGCAGTTTCTACAGAAAGAGTGTTTCAGAACTGCTCAATCAAAAGTAAGCTTCAACTTTGTTAGTTGAATGCACAGAACAGAAAGAAGTTTCACAGAATGCTTCTGTGTAGTTTTTATTTGAAGATATTCCTTTTTCCACTATAGGCCCTTAGCGCTCCGAATGTCCCTTGCAGTTTCTACAGAAAGAGTGTTTCAGAACTGCTCAATCAAAAGTAAGCTTCAACTGTGTTAGTTGAATGCACAGAACAGAAAGAAGTTTCACAGAATGCTTCTGTGTAGTTTTTATTTGAAGATATTCCTTTTTCCACTATAGGAGCCTTAGCGCTCCGAATGTCCACTTGCAGTTTCTACAGAAAGAGTGTTTCAGAACTGCTCAATCAAAAGTAAGCTTCAACTCTGTTAGTTGAATGCACAGAACAGAAAGAAGTTTCACAGAATGCTTCTGTGTAGTTTTTATTTGAAGATATTCCTTTTTCCACTATAGGCCCTTAGCGCTCAGAATGTCAACTTGCAGTTTCTACAGAAAGAGTGTTTCAGAACTGCTCAATCAAAAAAGCTTCAACTCTGTTAGTTGAATGCACAGAACAGAAAGAAGTTTCACAGAATGCTTCTGTGTAGTTTTTATTTGAAGATATTCCTTTTTCCACTATAGGCCCTTAGCCTCAGAATGTCCACTTGCAGTTTCTACAGAAAGAGTGTTTCAGAACTGCTCACAAAAGTAAGCTTCAACTCTGTTAGTTAATGCACAGAACAGAAAGAAGTTTCACAGAATGCTTCTGTGTAGTTTTTATTTGAAATATTCCTTTTTCCACTATAGGCCCTTAGCGCTCCGAATGTCCACAGTTTCTACAGAAAGTGTGTTTCAGAACTGCTCAATCAAAAGTAAGCTTCAACTCTGTTAGAGACAGAACAGAAAGAAGTTTCACAGAATGCTTTTGTGTGTTTTTATTTGAAGATATTCCTTTTTCCACTATAGGCCCTTAGCACTCCGAATTCCATGCTTTCTACAGAAAGAGTGTTTCAGAACTGCTCAATCAAAAGTAAGCTTCAACTCTGTTAGTTGAATGCACAGAACAGAAAGAAGTTTCACAGAATGCTTCTGTGTAGTTTTTATTTGAAGATATTCCTTTTTCCACTATAGGCCCTTAGCTCCGAATCCACTTGCAGTTTCTACAGAAAGAGTGTTTCAGAACTGCTCAATCAAAAGTAAGCTTCAACTCTGTTAGTTGAATGCACAGAACAGAAAGAAGTTTCACAGAATGCTTCTGTGTAGTTTTTATTTGAAGATATTCCTTTTTCCACTATAGGCCCTTAGCGCTCCGAATGTCCACTGCAGTTTCTACAGAAAGTGTGTTTCAGAACTGCTCAATCAAAAGTAAGCTTCAACTCTGTTAGTTGAATGCACAGAACAGAAAGAAGTTTCACAGAATGCTTCTGTGTAGTTTTTATTTGAGATATTCCTTTTTCCACTATAGGCCCTTAGCGCTCAGAATGTCACTTGCAGTTTCTACAGAAAGGTGTTTCAGAACTGCTCAATCAAAAGTAAGCTTCAACTCTGTTAGTTGAATGCACAGAACAGAAAGAAGTTTCACAGAATGCTTCTGTGTAGTTTTTATTTGAAGATATTCCTTTTTCCACTATAGGCCCTTAGCGTCAAATGTCACTTGCAGTTTCTACAGAAAGAGTGTTTCAGAACTGCTCAATCAAAAGTAAGCTTCAACTCTGTTAGTTGAATGCACAGAACAGAAAGAAGTTTCACAGAATGCTTCTGTGTAGTTTTTATTTGAAGATATTCCTTTTTCCACTATAGGCCCTTAGCGCTCCGAATGTCCACATTGCAGTTTCTACAGAAAGAGTGTTTCAGAACTGCTCAATCAAAAGTAAGCTTCAACTCTGTTAGTTGAATGCACAGAACAGAAAGAAGTTTCACAGAATGCTTCTGTGTAGTTTTTATTTGAAGATATTCCTTTTTCCACTATAGGCCCTTAGCCTGAGAATGTCCAATTGCAGTTTCTACAGAAAGAGTGTTTCAGAACTGCTCAATCAAAAGTAAGCTTCAACTCTGTTAGTTGAATTCACAGAACAGAAAGAAGTTTCACAGAATGCTTCTGTGTAGTTTTTATTTGAAGATATCCTTTTTCCACTATAGGCCCTTAGCGCTCAGAATGTCCAATTGCAGTTTCTACAGAAAGAGTGTTTCAGAACTGCTCAATCAAAAGTAAGCTTCAACTCTGTTAGTTGAATGCACAGAACAGAAAGAAGTTTCACAGAATGCTTCTGTGTAGTTTTTTGAAGATATTCCTTTTTCCACTATAGGCCCCTTAGCGTCGAATGTCCACTTGCAGTTTCTACAGAAAGAGTGTTTCAGAACTGCTCAATCAAAAGTAAGCTTCAACTCTGTTAGTTGAATGCACAGAACAGAAAGAAGTTTCACAGAATGCTTTGTGTAGTTTTTTTGAAGATATTCCTTTTTCCACTATAGGCCCTTAGCGCTCCGAATGTCCAGTTGTTTCTACAGAAAGAGTGTTTCAGAACTGCTCAATCAAAAGTAAGCTTCAACTCTGTTAGTTGAATGCACAGAACAGAAAGTAGTTTCACAGAATGCTTCTGTGTAGTTTTTATTTGAAGATATTCCTTTTTCCACTATAGGCCCTTAGCGCTCCGAATGTCCATTGCAGTTTCTACAGAAAGAGTGTTTCAGAACTGCTCAATCAAAAGTAAGCTTCAACTCTGTTAGTTGAATGCACAGAAAGAAAGAAGTTTCACAGAATGCTTCTGTGTAGTTTTTATTTGAAGATATTCCTTTTTCCACTATAGGCCC